>NW_022753836.1:216021-260919 GCF_011630105.1 Anneissia japonica
CCATAAAAAAATGTACACTTCCTAGACCATGCAGTCTTCAAAATAAAAATTGTAACCTTTGGTAATCAACTACATTTTCCACATACATAGAAATTTTTGAAACTTTATTAAAAAAAACCTAAACCAAAATGAAAAATTACGACTTTGTTACCCAATGAGAAGTGTTCTAATATAGACAATGGGTCGTGTCTCATATTATTTGTTATATTTTTATTATTCATTATTTTCACTTGACTCGCATAAATAATTTTGTTTGAAGAACATTTATATGCAGTTGTACTTCGCAGCACTTCACTTGCAATTTGCAATTTCTAGTAATAGACTATATTTTGACCTATTTTATGCAGTATACTCATGTTTGCTTTCATGTGTTATACAGTACGTATACAGTACTTGGATGAATGCTACTGTAGCATCTAAAATGAAATTGTAAACTACTGTACAATGGTGGGCTTATACTCATCATGGGCTATACTCTGTAAAATATGGTATTATTAACATCAGTACCCAGGCTATCTTATTGAAGACTGATCAATACATCCTCATGTTTTCTTAAATTACCAGTTACCAACAGGTTGCTTTGTATTATTATGATCAACGGATGGTGTTTGTTGTTTTAAACTATTCTTCAGTGAACCCTCTTATATTGATTGGGAGTATCAGAACAACATTTTCTGGTTGGAGTTGGCTTTAATCCAAAGAGGTCAAATTTAACAATACTGTACATTTTAATTTTGATTTTTATAAAAGATCAGACTTTTTTTGGGGGGGGGGGAAGGGTGAGGGGGAAGGAGACGGAGAAAGCAGAAAACGTCAAATTAAACCTTGTGCAATGTGGAAGAAATACTTTATCAATTTTTTATCTTGACAGTGCTTTGCCAACCACTGTACAGAATATGCCATAAGCTACAATAGGAATTACCCACACTTCCCATCTCAGCGCCCCTTTTATATGAGCACCTTACAGTATTAAGACTTAAAAGCCCATATTTTTATTATGCTTTGCAATTAGTGATGGGTACTTTGGGTGCTTTTGGAACAATTAATGTCTTGATAACCAACAAGAATGAGAATGCAAGAGGATATCTACGTCATTACAACTCATCTACCTCTTAAGAACAACCAGGTTTTTATAGTCGTATAAGACATTTTAATAAATCATTGAATACGCAAATCTATCTAGTTGTATATAAATAAAAGGTAGATATATTTCGCTAGAGGAATTTGCTGCTTAATACGTGGCGACTCTTCAATTACCGCTTCTCTACAAATTGCAATAAGTGCCCACTCTACACCGAATTGGTTAATTTATGCCCTGGGTACTTATAACTTTAACTGTGTATATTTCTGTTACAAAATCCCATTAGTGTAATTGTCAAATAACATCCTGAAATTTACAGGATAATAATCCAGAACTTGGTTGGATTGATTGATAAACATGCTACTACCACATTATTGCAATAAGGAACTTCAAGTTGATTTGTATAGAAATGTGAGTAAAATCTAATGACCAGATGATCCGTAGGGGAACAAAACAATGAACCATAAAGTATGCTAGAAGTAATAAATGAAAATAGATAAAACCTGCAGCATTTTGTTTGACTAACGATTCTTGTTTTAGAAACACCAGTTTTCGATAGCTCAAGCTAGATTCTTCAGGTAAATGAAAAGGGAAAAAATAATGATAGCTTATCTTAAGTTAACAAATTAGTAATTAAATTAACAAGATTGTAACAACATAAGACGAGTAATCAACAGATAACATCAGTTTGAAAGGCTTTTCCGAATTAGCCATGTGCAGAAAATTGGTATGCTACAAAACAAAGTGTAGTGTCGCTAAAATAAAAGTAATTCCTTGCCAAGCCATGAGGCCCATAGAGTTGGAGCTTTTCAAGTAGCGTGAAGCGGATTAAAGCATGATACTCCCCACAGGTGGGATTCTAGTCCACTGTAGGCTACTCCTAGCAATTCACTAGTACCTGATTATTAATTATGAATTAACACAATCGATCAACAGTGAACAATTCACTCCCCTTTGGAAACAAACGGAATTCAGCTGAAGTAGGATTGCATTTTTGGTTTCACATTGTGTCCCAAAATACATTGCGCCATACGATACTTTCGTGGCGTGTTGTATAAATGGCGAAATTTAGAGGCTCGCTTTGGGTATTGAAAATACCTTCAAGGCCATAACACTGTGTTCGTGTTTAGCGTGGTGTATTTTTAAACACAGCCAGATACAGCAGGGTAGACTGAAGCAGTGTAGGGAAAGTGCCCTGCTCAAGGACACAGGTGAAGTGCAAAGCAATACCACTAAACACTAAATTATTAATGTCACAAATAACAAATTGATAATTTTCGTTATCTATATTACTTTAAATATTGGTACTGTATGATACCTGGAAAAAGTCATTGTCTTATAACAATGAGCCAACTTCAACTTGAAGATTTAACACAAATCCAATTGATTGATATGGTACTATAATTGATGGATGTTGGACAATATTCAACACAAAATCAATTGCTTGTTTGTAATTGAGGGATGTTGGACCCAATAAAAAATAATAAGCCAATAGTAAGTCATAAGTCAGTAACAAGGTTTTACATGAAGTATGTTTTTATAAAGTAATGTATTTTTTTTTTTAGTTTTAGTCTCTGTTTTGTTGTTAATGTTTTTTACCACAAGATTGATTGTTGTCTATGGCAAGCCTAGTAGTGTAGCTTTTGTCCACACAGTGGACTTCTTCAGCCACTGTGGGGATGTAAGCTACAGTAGAGCTAAATATATTTACAGAACATGTCTCTAAGTAGTCAGTTTTGTTTTCATTTGTGTTGTATTAAATTAGAATAACACAGACTATCAAATCTAAAGATAAATATATTTGTTCAAATTTTAAACTGTCTACATTTTTCAACTAAATTTGAACTCCAAAAAGAAATGTTTATCGCTAGGTGGTCAGTAATGATAAACATGGCATCATCAGTACTAGTTGAAAACAGTGGAAGCTTTTAAAATACTTTAGATTTACCCTCCCAAGAGTACATCTTGCCACTGATGATTTTGCTGCTCTATGAAATGTTTTTCTCTCAGTGCCTACAGTTAATTTTGTGTAAATGTTGGATCATGATCATGTAGGAAAGAAAAACAATAAAATGAAATAAAAGAAAATTTCCATTTTCTGGTTTATCCTTAACATGCTTTAAAATGCCAATGGAGAATGTGTATAAGTACTAGAACAAATTTATGTGGAATTGTTTAAGAGACTGATCATCAGAACAACCAAAATGACAAGAGAGGCCTTGCCTATAGCCTGCAGTTAGAGCCGTAGACAGAAAGGAGAGCATATGAAGGAGGCTGAGTTAACATCATTGTTTAGAGTACTTACGTCACACTACCATGTGACACTCTTTTTAAGATGTTCCTAATACAATCTAGCAATTCTTTTTCAAAACGTCTTAACTAATCCAAAGGCACAACAAAAAATGCCTATGTCTATAACACAAGTGGTAGTAGTAGTGTGAATCTCCATGAACTAGTATCTTTAGAAAAATTTTAATAAACACAGAAAATCAGACTAGTTTTTTGAGACATTCTTTTTATAAGTAGTAACAACATTCAATCACAACATAGACCAGTCCCACTATTCGGGAGAAAGGGGTTAGTGAATTTTTTTTTTTCCATGCAAAATATACCTAGTCCTGTACTAACCAAGGACTCACAGCTTGTAGGCCTTTGTTGTGACACCGAGTTCTTAGACTGGACTTTTTGTTAGGCCTAGGTAGACCTACTGTTTTAGCTCAATATTGTTGCATTTTATGGTCTCCAGTATAAACCCATTTTCCAAACTCAACTTGATCACGTTTTCCATGTTTAAGAAAGTGTAGTATGTTTTACAGTAGCTGTACTGTACTCTAATTACGGTACTGGCATCTGTTGTGAAATCAGACGGATTTAAGACTTACGATCGGAAGCCAGAATGTCTGCCTAGTGGTCATCTTTTAAAACCCAACCTGAGCAGCTTCTCAGAAGACATTTAAAGCACTGGAGATAAAATTCCTTGTTAAAATAGTTTTTTTAATTGCTGTCTTACTTGACTTATGCGGCTTTGTCATCAATTTTCTTCTTTTCATTTTACTTTATTTAACAGGCATTAGCTAACATTTTTTTCCAAAATTCACTGACCCAGCTGACTTGAAAAGTGGCTCAAGCATTTACAAAATATCCAATACAAAACAAGAATTGCAATAAAAAACACAAATATTGGAATTCATAAAAAAAAATGTTACAAAAAATTAGAGTCAGGATACAAATACTGTATATATCTAAATTATTTAAGATGCATCGAAGTGATGTGTGCACGTATATCCTGTAAAACATGTTGAGAAAAAAATAATAAGAGGTTGACCTTTTATTTAGGATAATGTAAAATTTAATGTAATGAATTATGCTGAAGAAGAGAGCAGGTACTTCTGAAATATTTGTGTAATAAAATATTATAATTGATTTATTATGATTTATTCATTTTTGAATAAGTACATGCTTTAGCAATGTTGAGTAAAAATAATAAAAAATTAATGTTTGTTATATTAATTTTGCTCTTAGCTGTAATAATTGTACCTATTAAAAAGTGCAGTCCCCGTTGTGATATAAAAATTCTGTTTTATATCAATATAATCATAGTATTTTCATTACTTTTACTATTTTTAACACTATTAAATGAATAATGAGATATATAACATTTCTTCTGTACTCTATGTTGGTTTTACTCTATTCCATTGAGTGAAAATGAATGAATATTCTGGCAATCTTTTTATTACTTTCTGTAATCGGACACTAATTGATGCCCTTATTGATGTAGGAAGTTGTTAAATTCCTCTGTAGCTTTTTAAAGGAAATATGTCATTACCGGATTCGTTTCTATGGCAATCGGCAGCTGACCAATCTAATTTTCCAATCAAGCAATTTCTCTAGCATGGTCAGCTTCGCTTTACCCATGGGTGCCAATTGTAAAGATGCAAGACTTTCCTCATATCTGCTAAGCTTTTGAGGCAAATGTATCTTGATGCCTTGCAAAATGGATATTTAGAATCAAAACCTTCAAATTAGCTTATTATTCCTAGCTAATCAGTGGCATATTCAGTCCGATATAAATTTGATGTCCAGTCAAAGATCTTATAAACACAAGATAGCGTTTTCCGCGATTTCTGCGAGCAAAAGTAATTACTTTTCAATTTTGACTCTGACCATAGCATACACCGCACGACTTTACCTTTACGCGTAGCAATTAGAAGCGACAATTTACAATGTGCGCTCTCTTTAAAACAAAGGAACAAAAACGTACTTGGTATCGAACTTTGGCGTGACGCGAACACATTCCATGGCAACAACTGGGGCAGCCTCTCCCAAAATTGATTACTTTTTGCCAAATGAACGCTTCTATTTTATTACGTGTAAATCGTGGAGAACGCTATCTTGTGTTTATTTATAAGGTCTTTGCATCCAATGAACTTAATACAAGGTGTAACACTAGTAACAAAGCATATCGATGGCTATGACTAGTACACCATAAATTGGTTGTTAACATCTAAAGTATTTTACTTTGGTATTTTTTTCCATTATGGAGCTCAGGAACTGTGAGCACCCCCTCTGGTTATGACACTGCTAATTATTATTGATATAGAATTTAATCAAAGGAGCTAATCTATAGCTGCACGTGTGTTAATGTTCTAAAGAAGACATCAAGTGTATTTGAGTATCTGCTTACTTTGTAAATTGAAATTAGTAGAGAATTTTATCATAATTAAATTTAATTACCGTACATTTTGTTATAAATCTACAGGTACCGGTTTTACATTAAAATAATAACTGCTTTAAGAAAACTATTAGTCTTGACACTATGTATGTTAAACGCAGTCTGTGCAAATGAGAAATCTTTGCACAGAGTCGGAACTGCGCAGTTTGCACAGTTTCAAAAGTGCACAAGGAAATCTTAAGCATTTAACATTCTAGGTACTACTGTAACTTTTTCCTTTTGCAAATTTTAAGATTATGTAAGATTTTGATCTGCTTTATTTTCACATCGAAAATTAACTGAAATAACTGCAGTCTGTATTCACTAATTTCAGGTGGTTTTGTGCAGTGGAAATGGTTCAATGGTTTTCCAAATTGGAGGTTAGCACTTCAATCATTTGCTGTGCATTTCGCAGTGTCTTTGGGCAAGGCACTTTAAAGTTCCACTGCCACCTATTCTAACAATAACGATAAACTACAGGGTGTTTATATAAATATAAATATATTATAAACATTTGTGTTGGTCATATATTACAAATAAAATTGATTTTGTACAAAAAAATGAGTTTGAAGTGTCATTTTTATGATCGTACTGAAAGACCATAGAAACAAAGAGGTCACTCAATAATGTCATCGGTAACCGACTTTGCTGAAATTCATCCAAGCGTGAAATCAAACACTGCGACGATAGGCCTAGCGAACGGAAGAAAAAAAAAGCGAAAATGGAAAATGGAGACTACGGTATTTCACCTTTTTCTCATCGTATGATCAAACAACAGATGAGGAAGACAATGACTTTGGCTGTGGTCAATACTTATTTATACGAATCTTGGTATGAAAAAAAAAAAAAATACAGAAGATGATATCACAAATCTGAATTCGTAGGGTAGTTGGTATGGGAGCAGAGACAGTAAGCCTCTCGTCGTATCGATAGATTGTTTACGTTAATTTCTGCTTCATGTTTGTACAGTAATTGTACCAAAGTAGGAAAAAAATCACGATTTATATATTAATGTTATTATTTGAAAATAACATAGGGCCTAGGCCCTAGTTTTAGAGAGCTTTGATAAATTTGTACGTCAGAAAGGAAGCACATAGCTACCATGTCTACTAACTTTTTTATCTGGCCCACGAAAATTTGCCCTTGTAAAATTGAATTTCACCCAACAACGACGTCTTTTACTATTTTTAGACATAGACATAGATCACTTTATTCGTCATGAGTTTAAAATGTAAGTCTCATGAAAATTATTTTCCTTGGCAGGACAAAAACATCATGAATGAATAGACACTAGAACACAAGCAAAATTACATCACGAATATACAATAACAACTAAAAAGGGAACGTAAAATAAGACCCCATCTTTACTTTGTGTCCTGTTATAACCCCCTACAAAACAATTTACTGGTATATTGTGTAAAACTTGGGAAACTACGTAACATACTAACAGCCTAGTTAAGTAAAAGTATGTGCTTTTCTTCCTCCGCTAGGCCTACCACCACAGTGTTGTTTTGATTTCGCGCTTAGATTAATTTTGACAAAGTCCGTCACCGATGACGTTATTGAGTGACCTTGTTTCTATGGTCTTTCAGTACGATCGTAAAAATGACACTTCAAACTCATTTTTTTTTGTACAAAATTAATTTTATTCGTATTATATGACCAACACAAATGTTTATAATATATTTATAAATATAAACACGCTGTAGGTTGTCGTTATTGTCAGAGTAGGTGGCAGTGGCACTTTAACTACATTGCTTCATTCTACCCAGCTGTATTATTGGGTACTAGTAAATTTCTGGGAATAACCTGTGGTGGACCAGCATCCCACCCAGGGGAACCATCACGTACGCTCTTATCCATTTCACGCTATTTGAAACTGGATAAGCTCCAGCCCATATGAGCCCTTTGGCTCGTGAAAGATTAACTTTTTATGATCACTAATTAAATGTTGATAATAATTAATCTGTAAATGATTAACATCATTGAAAAATACTTTGTGTAGTAATACCGATGTCAATCTGACAAACTGCAATAACAACAATATACTCTAATTTCAATATAGTTATATTAATTGTAATTAGGCTTGTAGATAATTTAGGCAAAAATTGCTTATATATTTCAAGTTTGCCTCTAACGATGACGTCAAGCCAGCATTAGCATAAAGAGGGAATGGTAGGTCACGATTGAATACCACAGATTACTGATGGATTCAATCTGGAAAATTAGTTCTGAAACTATTTTGTAGATTACTGAAATTGACTTCAAAAAGTTTGATTAGTGCAAAATTAAATTCATGAAACCGGTCATCATATCAGACTATTTAAATATGCCCATCAAAACAACTTATAGTAAAGGTTGAATTAATCTATAACATTAGAATACTGTAGTAATAGCTGAACTTTATAATTAGTTAACTAAGATAAAAGTAGGTTATCTTTAGGCAAATGATCAAATTAATAAAATTAAGCTAATTTAGTGAAAGGTTAAATCAATCAAAGCAGATTACCGTAGATAGAATAAATCTATATTTGAAAGATTATTTTTTTAAAGAGATTAGCAAGATAAATGTGATGGATTAAATCTATCAAACTCGATTAATAACATTGATAACTGTTTTAGAGAAAGTTAAAAATAAACAGAACAATCAATGGTAGATTTTAGACTAATGAACTATTAGGATTTAGTATTGAAAATTAATAAGGTTAAAAATCAAACTCAAATCAAATTGATTAAATATGTGATTATTTATACTCAGATTGAACCAATCAATTATGTTATTGAAAAACTGAACTCATATGGATCAGGCAGATAAAAGTAGATTAGTGACGGACTTAAGCCATAAAATTGGATGGATTTAACCAAACAGAGCAAATCAATAATAAAATTCATTATAATTTTTCAGTGAATCTTAAAATCTCTCTGTTCTGTACAAGATTGAATCTATGAAAAAATTTGTGATAAATATTTTTTGATGTTTGATTTATTTATTTACCGGTATTTATTGATTAATAGAGCTTTTTTTAAAATGTTTACAATTCACAATTATCATATGTGAATGTTGGAGGACAATAATATGTATAGGCCATGAAGACTTTGGCGCACGGTGTATTTACCGAAAAAAAGGTATTTACGGGGTTTTTGGGGGATAATTTTTTATCTCTTTTTCTGAAATTAAAAAAATAATAAATAACAAAAAATAGGAGGCGGCTCCAAAAATGGAAGCGGGTGCGGACGAGAAACATGTATTTTTTTTTACTTGGCCTTAAGCCACAACAATATTTTGTAATGAAATATTGTAAAGCAAATTTTTGTGCTTTGTAAATTTGACACCAAGCTGTTAGAAAAAAACTTGGGGACAGGTTATACAGGGCTTGCCACCAGCGATAGTTTCAGATTTCAATAGACCTCTCAAACAGTTAAAAAGGTTAGAGGTACACTTCATAAAATACTTTATTATAGCATGGAGGTATATTTTTTTTTATACCTCCATGATTATAGCAAGGATGAATTTAGCTGTGGAAGCATGCACTATCAATCACACTTCTTCGATTCAGTCTAGTCTTGACACTGGAGATACAGTTTCCCATTTACATTAGATCAAATATCGTGGGTAAACTTGAGTTTGCGAATATCTGATATTTTAAAATGAATAAATATCTTCATGTTTGCTCATTTAAAAAAATTTTATTTATTTATTTTATTTTAAACATTTTTGTATGGATGTTGAGGTTTACAGTATGTTTCTCACACATTGATTTGAAACAAAGCCACAAATAAGATTATATTGCTGTAGCTATTTTACACCTACATTGTCGTAAGATCAATCAAAACAGTCCTATAAACTTTATGTGCAACCTTCTTTGAGGAAATCATTTCCTAGTCCTCACTAGGACCCTTGGTGATCCTGTGGTTTCCATTCAATGAAAGTAATCTTTATTTACTCCCAATTACCACTGGAAATAAAAAAATATATGTATAATTTCTAGCTCTCTCGCTAAATATTCATCATCTAATGTACTGTAGTTAAAGTAGAATGGTTTTGTTATACATTCGAACCACACTTTGATTAGTTGCTTTGGCTTTCTAATTACGAACGTGGACGGCAGAAATATGTATTCTGAAAAAATGTGTGATTCCTAATAGATTTTTAGTTGATACAACCATAAAATAGCAAAGAATGCATATCCGGGTATCTAGGAAAAAACATTCAGGGGGGGGGATAGGTTTTCTGAACAAAAGTCTCGCGCCTGCAAATTATTCAAACTTGTCATGTATGTGGTTGGCTGAGGTCAATCAACATAGGCCTAGCCACCGTTTGATGTCCTGTTCTAATATAAATTGTGATTTGGTCTGAGTACGCATATTGATTGCGATTGGTAGTAATCAGTTTTGGATTATCACTGATTACATCGCAACCGATCACAATGGATTGTAGTCTGAATAGGGTATAACTCTAGCTTGGTGGTTATGCAGTGGCGGCTGTGGGATATATATTCTGGGGGCTATGCTGTCCGACGAGGGGGATGAGTGAGATATGGATAACTTTGGCACACAGCGCCATCCATGTCCCTACTCTGTTATGAGATGTTTTTATAAATAGGGATGGCCGAAAAGGCACTCTCACTCAGACTTGAAAATACTTTTAAATGTTCTGCAAAATTGATAAAATAAATTGTTAATATACTGTACTCTCAAACTCAGCTCAATAAACAAGCGCATTTTATTTCATTAGGTCTTTTTTATTTTTTTTGGTTCAACTGCCCGACGAGCTCTGGCTGTTGGGAAGGGGAATTGGCCTGTCCGATGGGGGAGCATAATCTCCTATCTGTCTCCTCTCCCCCACCCCCTCGCTGGTGCCGCCACTGTGGTTAAGATGCCTTAATTCCAATTTAGGGTCTTCTTAGGCTCCAATCAACCTACAGTACCTAACTTCATAATGAGTTATGGAGCATAGTTTCATATCATCATAGAGGACTGAAAATAGGCAAGTACACTTGTTGTTAGATGACAGATCTTTGCCACGGTGTGCTTTAAATGTTCTACAAGATTTACAAGCTTATGGAGTAATTGTATGCAATATATACTCAAGTGAGTAAAGGTAACGGAAATAGTTTTATAGCAGATGTTTAGTGTTGACAATAAAGATGACAGCCAAACAACTAAACAGCTACAAATTTTCTTGGCCTTACAGTATTTTGGAATTAATAATAATGGTATCACACTGATAAGGATGGTAGTCATTTCATAATCCATTTTCAGCACCTTTATTTTTGAAATACTGTAAAGCCCTTTTATTTTGCACACCCTTAATTTTCACATCAATGGTATTTTCTAGGGGCCAGTCAGCCTCTGCCAAACTGCTATACTCAGCCTGACCAATGGGAGAGTTAAAAAACTATGTGTGAATTTTGTAAATCTGCAAGCTAAAATATTGTTGCCAAAATCATTTTTAGAACATACAAAATTCTGAAAAGGCTACAGTATGAATTGTGTTGATGTGAAATTGCAAAAACCTATGGGCTGTGAAAAAAGGGGCTTTTACTCATCTTCTTTTTCTTTATGAATTAAATCATTTATGTTTTTTTATTTTTGAAAGTAGGTATCAATGTTAATTGGCAAATCAATGAATATGTAATACTATGAAGTAGAGTTGAATAGCTTGGAGGTTAAGATGCTTGCCTTCTAATTCCAGAGTCCTGGGTTCAATTCCTATGACAACAGGACCTTTTCTCACAACTAAAAACAACTTCATTTTGTAAGCCTCATAAAGCGACTTCGCTGATTAAACTATCACATTACAGTACTTCATTTATTTAAAAAAGACCCCTGAATATCAGTCGACTTTCTGGAATACGCTAGAAGGGTCACCCTCTATAAATACATAGTTACCAACCGTCCCGCATCTTAAAGTGATTTTTGATGAAACACGCATTTTGCAGAAACACATGCGTGATCCATAATTTGTCACGCATTTAGCACAAATCTATGCGTGATAACGAATTATTACAAATTCAGAGGAAAATGTATTTAAAATTAAAATAAATTGGTTTTATTAAAAAATTTATAAACGGTCATGCAGTAACTTGAGTCATTATAGAGTACTGACGTGTTAATAAAAATTTATCAGTGAAATGTTTAGGTCAACATAGTTTGGGTGCTCAATTACATTCAAACTCAAAATATTTTTGCTTTTGTACCCGGTATTGTCAACTAACACTCCCTGAAATCGTTTTAAAACAGCTTTATGCTCAGATCGTTGGAGCGCCTGGGGCCACGCCCCTCGACACCGGCTGGACCCCCCCAGCCAACTGGTGCAGTCACTCATGCATTTCAAATTTCTCAGGTTGGTAACTATGTCAATATGTTTCAAAAAATGAAATCGTTGTTGAGAGATACTGTAGTACTTTACAGTGATTTTCTTCACTGTGTCCCATGCCCCATTATATATAGCTCAGTAATCTTTGTTTTGGTTTTCCTTCCATTGTTATTTTGTCATGAGAGCAACGATTTGTTTTTCTTTCACTTCATTCTTCCTCTTCGAAAAATATTTTATCTATTAAATTTCCTATCCTATAGCAGGAAAGAGTTTTTAGACCAGATCAAGGAGTGATAGACCATTTTGATTAGGCATTTCTCCTTGACAATACTATTGTTATTACTTCCCAATATTACTCCCTTATTAATAATCTCTAGTTCTGAATTAGTGTTGTAGGTTGTATATAGTGATTTTTCTTTTTATGGTCTTCAAAGCTTCTGTTTTCAAACCTGTCAGGTCTATCACCTGACTGTTATTACTCTCCACAAGAGCAGCTAAATTTAGCTTCGTTCGACTCATTTGCAAAATTGAGAATTCACACGCAATTACTTCTTGGTGTAGATACTTGTGAATGAATAAAAAACAAAAACATTAGACAGTATTGTAGGTCAGTGCGACCAGGACTGGCGGCATTTTATAATGTTTGTGATTTTTATGGTGGGAGGCACCACATTTTTTTTCCCAGGCTTGCTTATGACAGCCGTATTTTTTACTCGCATTATATACTTTATAGAGATCAGCCGTACCAGGGGCGTATCCAGAATTTTTCAAACGGGGGCACAACACTTTCAGAATAGATAAGCACAACATTAGCATTAAAATTTTGTTTAATTTAGTGGCAAAACGGAGAAGAGTCACATCCCCCCGTTCCGCTCTAGTGAGTCCACCCCTGCGTACAATTTTGTGAAACAGCATTATCACTTCATGTGATTCTTATATCCACAAGCACCGCTACATTTAGCTACGTTTTACAAGACTTATTCTTTACGAATTGTTTGAAGGCACAAATGTTTTTTCCAGGCCTGCTGATGACAGCAGTTTTTTTTTAACTTCCATTATATTCTTTATAAAAATCGGACATAGAATTTGCGAAAAGCTATTGCACTTTATCATGTAGTTCTTATGAGTACGCTTATAAGGCTGTGTATATGTTCCAGCCGAAAATGTGTTGGAAGTTTCTTGAAAATATTTCTTCTTACATTTTCATGCAATAGTTTCCTGAAAGGATATAGGAAGGGAAAGTACTACATTGCAAGTCAATATAATTTTCATTGAATTATTATGGCACTATATAATTCTGATAACACCTAATAATCCAAGCTGGCTTTCTATCAGGTAGTAGTCTTCATTCTAAAGACCATTACCAGCCATTTTAAGTGTTTTTCTCCAAGAAAATAGCATCTACTTTTAGAATTAAAAGGTTGAAGTTGAATCTGTCACAGTTGTTTTACCATGGTTCCGAGTCGTTATCATCATATTTAATGTGTTATGACAGCTACATTATAAAACATTTTAAAGTTTGTTTTTTATAGTGTTATTATTAACAAGTGAATTTATGAAATCAGCAATTACTATACAAATATATCAACTGTAATGAAAGCATAATGAAATTAACAAGAAGGAACCAGTGTATTGAGAACATTTATATCTTGATATTTTAGTCTCGTTTTGATTTAAAAAAAAAAAAAAACATGGTTTGACAGTGTTAATAACATTAACAATAATATGTCAGCATTAATGTAAATAGCACTGTAAACTCGGAGGGCTTCACATTTTTATCCCAGTTATTTGAACAATGCCTAAAGTAACACATAGGCCTACTCAGTTCCCTGGGGGGATGGAAATATTCCATAATTTGCTGCATGAAATAAATTAGGACATTGGCACACGAACCTCCTAGGTACTGTACCAACTTAGGCTCCTGGGTAGAGACAACTTGTATAGTGAAGGATTCGAACCCACAACCTCAAGGTGTCCGCCACAACTGTTGCGTCAACCACTTCCACATTGTACAATATGCAAAGGCTATTATGCTATTACTTGAAACAGAACATTGGTAAGAAAATTTATTTGTACACTCAGTACTCAGTGATACACATATTTTTTTTTTCTATTTTCTAGATTTTAAAGCCCAACTCTGGAGGAATATTTTATTTATAACAAATGAAATTTCTAATACACTCCGATTTTGTATGCAGGTAATTTTGTGAGACACCTTAAAAATTATGGTGTTTATTAAGAACACTTCAAAAATTTACAACAACTATAAATTGTTCCTGAAAAAACCAATATCCTCCCACTCATCTATTTAATACACATTGCACTTTTTGACAATTAAAATACAGTATTTTGTTTCAAATATGTGTGTAATATAAAGTGAAGATAAGTGAGAGTAATTATTTCCTAATGTTTTTTTATAATTAAACACATTAAAAGGAGCAAGGTTAGCACTTACGTATGTTGCAAAATATGTAGTAATACTCGAAAGTCTAATAAAGTGCAGTGTTGATTAATAATATCTAAACAACTATAAAATATTCATGAAAAAGCACTTAAAACCCCATATCCTACACACCTACTCATACACATAAATACACATCGTAAATCAAGGAAAGTGATCGAACAGACTCATATGATTGTATAATATTATTTGTCCCAAAATTTGAAATATTAAAGGAGATATAAAATTTCAGTTAAACTAACTTTACCTTTAAGCTGATTTTATTGTTTTTATGAATGCTTGTTTTTTTGTGTGTGTGTGTGTGTATCTGTATGGATATGCATTGGACCTCAATGTTGAGTACAGCGTGCAGACACAGATGGTATTGCGAATGTGGTGTAAGGAACAGATCATCACACCAGAGAGCCAGAAGCCACAATTGTTGCTATTATTATTATTATTATTATTATTGTTATTATTATTAATCGCTTGGAAGTTATTCTCTAACTCTGTCATAATAATAAGATAAAGAGTATAAGTTACCTTTCAGAGTTGTAGTTTAGTTTCTGGGAGCTTTCGATAACATCTCGTCATCCTCGTCAGCCGTTTGAATCTGGCGGTTAACTGACACGTCAGCATTGATGTTCGTGTGATGACATAGCAGGCTATTGTATATGGGTTGTAGCTCATATCTGCAAATCACGGTTTAATGGTGGCGTTCTCATTTTAATTTATATAGCTTCTTTTATTTTCCTTTTGAATGAATTAGTTTCTTTAGTTAGTACTTTGATTTTATTCCAATTAATGTTATGTCCAGTGATTTTACAATGTTCTGCTACCGCTGAAAGTAAGCCCTAGATAAAATTTACAAACGAAACGGAGTAACAGCTTACTATAAACATTTCAATACACTGCGGACACAATTGGTCAAACCCAAGGACCCAACCCCAGTTAAAAAACAGTGTGGGGTCGTGTAAAAAATTGAATGTGATATGTGCGGAAAAACGTACATCGGAGAAACCGCAAGATCATTAGACATATGTGTCAAGGAACATTTAAATCAACATGTGGAAGTACTTTCAGCGGTAGCAGAACATTGTGTTTCTGTGTGTTCTCGTATTTCATTTTAATGTATAATAGGAAACAAGTTTGTTAATATTTACTGTGTTATATACTGTATAATGTATTGTCTGCGTGTGTAGGCCCTTCTTTAATAGGCTTCTGTGTGCTCTTGTATTTCATTTTAATGTATAATAGGAAACAACTATTGTTAATATTTACTGTGTTGTATATGGTCTGAGTGTGTAGGCCCTTCTTATTAATGGGCTTCTTGGCTTATATCTGAATTACTGTTGAAGGGTCATCTTCGTAAAATATTATTATAAAATCAATATTTAAAAAATATATTAAATATACGTATAATTAGATGATTTTTATATCTCTTTACTGTGTATTTTTCTGCCAGTATTATTAAAAACTAATATTGATTTTTGAATAAGTTATGCTTATTTAATAAAAAATGTTAAATATATATACACATTTTCTCTATGTACATTACTTTATATTCATGTACTGTAGGCCTTCATTACTTTATTTTTATAGAATTGACAAGGAAATCACAAACTTTTATTTAAAAAATAGGCTTGTGAAGATCCTGTACAGTATACCCGACAAGCGCACTCGTACTAACACTAGTTGAGCATTTTGACACTGACTTATAACTTCATAAATTGTCATTCTATAGAATGTTGGTCTAGGCCTACGATAGAATGGTACAGACTTCAAACTACACAGCTGCCGTCACTGATTCCATAAACGGGCTGAATAATCCCATAATGTTGAACTCAATCATGCTCAATGAGTCAAAATATGCTCATGATGTCTCTTTTAAAGGCTTTTGGGATCATTTTTCCATTAGGGCATTTGTACCTTTGTGAATTCAAACTTCAATACTGAGAAAAGCCTTTCCTCATTTGTAGTTGTAGTAGGAGGTGGTCCACCCAAAAGGGAAACATCAATTCCATGTGGTATTCATGCCACATTGGTTATCACTTTTGTGCTGTCACTAGTTGTCTGGAATCAAATTGTTCAAAACACAATTTATATAATTCCTGAACTCTGATTTAGTCTCAAGAGTTACTTATAATTACATTTTGAAAAATATGGAGATGATGAGAATAGCGTTCGCACATTTGCAAAGTCACATGATATAAAACCCCTTTCAGACAGAAAATACCACAATGATACCTAAATTACGCCGCCGTTATTGCCGACGCAGACCCTTTCATACAGCTAGTTAAAAAACGGTAATAATACCGTATTGTGTCTGAAAGGGTTCTCGCGGAAAGGAGTATTTGATGTCTGTGTCGCTTGTCCTTGTTAACAAAGAGGGCGCAAGTTTTTGTTTACTCCATTAATCCAGTATGGCCGGGGATGAAGTCATAAAACTGCTGCTTTGCAAATGTTTTTTAATGCTTGCTATGTTTGCAATACATATAAATTGAGAAACAGAAGTTTTCTAATGCGTTTCGTTCAAGGGAAGAAAGAATTTAGGAAGCGTTTAAGGCGAGACCGGCTTGAATTTCGAGCAGCTAGGTGCAGCCGATTTTCGCGTCTAAAAGAACCGTCAGCTAGCGATTTCATCGGCTTTGTTAGCTGCAGCAGTGGTTGATGGCTGCTCGCGTGACCGTCTGATTTGTTATGCCTCAGTGCGTAAGACGGCAATGCACCCTGTACCCTTTCACATCGAGTTGGGCAAAACTCGCTACGGTATTAATGCAGTATTAAGACTAGGTCCCGAAGAGGTCTAACTGAAGCCGGCGTTTAGGTGTATTTACCCTTTCACATAGAATGCCAGCGTTCGAGAAATACGGTATTAATACCGTTTTACAGGTCTTTCTGAAAGGGGTATTAGAAAACAGTACATATTAATTCTTGGTTTACTTTAGTATTATTCCATTTTCATACATAATGGAAACCAGATGAAATGATTTGCCATCACATTATATATTCACTTAGGCTCCATCACAGGCTAAATAGAAATAATAGTGAAGTAGAGATAAAACAAATATATTAGTATCAAGTATTTAATTACAAGTGGTACGTATCATTAATTTCCAAACAGTATGTATTATTAATTATTGGTTTTACCTAAAAGAATTATTTTCATATACAATAGAAACCAGATAAAATTATTTGAGCTTACATGATATACTCATGTAGTATGCTCCATCACAGGCTAAATGAAAGTAATATCGTAAATAGAGATAAAACAAATATATCAGTATCAAGTATTTAATTACAAATGGTATTTAATAGAGTTATTTTTAATACTTTGTGGCAAAAATATAGTCTGAGACAGTAATTGAATTGTTTGATTAAATCAAAACTTGTCATTCAAACTATAAGTTGTATATAAAATTTCGAGCCAAGAATCTCACTAGT
This sequence comes from Anneissia japonica, assembly GCF_011630105.1. Lineage (NCBI taxonomy): Eukaryota > Metazoa > Echinodermata > Crinoidea > Comatulida > Comatulidae > Anneissia > Anneissia japonica. Next base: position 234,017 of record NW_022753836.1, read on the forward strand.
AATTTGATCGACCAGAAGTTTTTAATTTTAGTTTTTATTTTCTCTGAAGAGGACCACATGTGCTCTTCCAAGAAACATTGATGACGAGGTTAATATAATGAGTTCTTGGAAGATAGAGTTTGTCTGAGGTTAGCTATTAAGTCAAGAATTCGGTTCGGACAGTGTTGTCTATTTGTCTTGGCCAATAACTGATGAAGTCATAGAAACCAAGTTAGTTAAAAGTGACACATCTATGAAATACTATATACAGTATCATAATGCTTATTTTGAAATAGACTTAAAAGCATCAGTTAATGCCCATGTGTCAGCTTTTTCAATAAAACTTAAACCTTCAGTTTATGTTGGATGTATCAGTTTTCCAAAGAAAAGTTAACTACAGTCCGTATAATACTGGAATATACTGTAAGTGACAAGTAAACTTGTCGCTACAATAAATAATAAAATATAAATAATAAAATAAAATAAAATTTAAAAAAATGGTAACCGCTAGAATATTACCCAGGTATTGACGATATAGTAATCCGTAGCGCCCTCAACAACACCCTGTGAGTTGAGAATACTTGTCGCTGGCAGCTGTATTGTGTAATATAAAATATAATCAAATATTCTGTAAACCATGATTGCCATAATAATTTTGTTTGTTTTATCTAAAAAAAATGCAAAATTCTGACGAAAATAAAAATTAATAGTTTTTGAAACTAACATTGTAGGCCTACTGTGTATATTTTTCATCAAGCCCTTCTTAAGTCGTGTACAAATAAAGCACAAATATACTTATTTAATCCTGAGTGGGTGGAAATTATCAGAGGAAGTTTTAAGCAGAATTCCAAAATGCAAGTTGATACTGATAAGTAGCTTTTGGTTATAAAAACATGAAATTATAAATATTCAGTTTAAATCTTATTTAACTAAATATTGAATTTCTTTACTTTGTCAAATGATGAACTATTTGTATTTAGTTGTAATTTTCTTTCAACGAAATAAAACTCTTCCTTCAGTTTTTTCTTTAATTTAATTTGAAAATAATATCATCTTTCAACAGTAAGAACTGCTTCATATCCATATTAAAAATCAAAGTCACATCAGAATAGCATATCAAAAAGCATACCAATCAGTGTAAAAAAATTCTATTTGATTTAGAAAATATAAATATGGATTATTCACACCTGATTGACAAATATACGTGGGTGTGGTTGTCACAGTGGTTGAGTTTCAGGCTCTGAATGTTGAGGTCAGTGGTTCAAGTCGTTGCTTTGAACTATGCTTGTGTCCTTGGGAAAGAAACTTGACTTATGGTTGTCTATCTCTTCCCAAGGGTATAAGTGGTAACCTGGTAGGTTTTAACACCATGCACTAATTACTGCTTCAATATAATTATGTTTTGGTGTTTAGTATAATACAAAAAAAAATATAACTTTAAGAATTATACACAAAAAAATAGTTAACTATTATCAGACAAAAAGACAAATGTAGAAGATAAACAAAATTATTTACAAAACGTTTACAAAAAATTCAATGTGGAGGTCTGAGACACTCAGGCAGTGTCAAACAAAAATACCACAAAATACCTGCTCCTCATGACCCTATGAATTTAAAATAGATTTATTAGATCTCTTTTAAATTTAAATATTTTAGAAATACTTTTGTGTGGGGTGGTGTTCAAAACGTTTGAACTGCACATCAGTTGTTTTTTTTTCTTATTCTTCTCTAAAAATATTATTGGTCTGTGCATGGAGGAATAAATCCTCCATGGTCTGTGTAAATCGCTGTTTGTCAAATGCTCTCTAAGAAGTGAGTTTATTTTATTTTTGGTCATTGTCTAAAGATTTTCGCATTATAAAATCAACATTTTTCTTCTAGAGAAGTTTCTACAGTATGGTTAATCAATAACAAAGTGTATAATTAAATTTAATCCCATAAAGTATCCAATAATATTGTAATCAGCATTTCTCTCTATTAAAAAGAAAAAATCATGAAATCTATCGAAAGAAAAACCAATAATTGAATTGAATATTTTAAAAGTTACTTTCATTGTTTAGCTATCAGCAAATCATAAACTTTCTTATAATAATCTCATATTAGACAGCATAAACAATATTGATTTTATTTATACAGTTTCTAAGGATGTTTTATTGGGAGGTTGTATAATATTTAAAGGATTGAATCAAACTGAGAATAACAAGCAAGTAGTTTGAGTAACACAAAATCAAGTAAATCTGGATTGAAGTATGGATTGCATTTATGTTCGTGTTTATCATCTGCTTTCGATAAAAAAATCAGGAAACGTCTCTGATATGAATACTAAAATCAGATGATGGCGTGGGCAGTATTTTTCACATTGTTGCTATCTGTTGACCGTCGTTATTCTGCATTAATAATGAAAGTTGCAGTGCGATTATTGACCACTGCTACATAGTTATCGACCCCAAGGACCATAATTGCTTGAAAGGCAATAATGTCTTTTTGTAGGTGAGTGTTGTTCAATAGTGTCCTCTAAACTTGAAAAAAATTCCCTATTGTTGTTGATCATGTATAGTCTTGTATAATTCTATAGTTAATTAGTTTTCCTGATTTCTGGCAACATTCCTTTGCTCAGGTGGTGCATGCCTCTGGATACATATTTTTATATAATTAACATGCCAATAAACAGAACTTTACAAGAGGACCATTTTCGTTTGATATTTCAGTGAACATATTATAAAGCTTATAAATATAGTATTTCATCAAAACACAATTCTGTAATTAAAAAATGTGACGGCAAGACTGAGGAAGGCATGGCGCCATGACATGACTATGATGACACGACTGTCGCCAGCATCACCTTGTTCAGGTTTTCTTGAATGCCGCATACACTTGACCTTGTTGACTGACAACTGTATTCTTGTTGACCTGATTATTGCTGTAGGCGCAACGAGTGCGTGTTACCTGAGCAACTCTGGAGACACAGGCATGATCAACTACACAGGCCATCACTTAGCAACCAAGGTTTCATTTTCACCTGTCCAGCTGCTCTGAAATATGTGTTCCATATTTTGTGATAGTCATTTCGTCTTCAGATGAAGTGGCGAAACATAATTATGTCTTTAAATTTTATTAAGGTACATTGATAGTTCAATTGCTCATAATGATAAAATTTTTACAGATACTGGAATGTTGATATTCACTTCATTATTGTATACCGTAATAATGGTACTAGTAATAATAATAATACTAATAATAATAAATACTAATGAGAATAATAAAATAAATCATAATGAGATAAAAATTTACAATATATTAATGGCATGAGTAGTAAAATCTGAAAACCCAAGAACATCAACTACCGTAAAATATTGATTTAAAAAAGTTTTAAAAAGTTATAAATTTCAAAAAAGACCAAAACAATATAATTTTTACTGATTTAGTCTTTTTTATCACATTAAATTTTTTGATTCCATCTAATTCAAATGTCTGTACTAAAAATAAGATACAAGATACCTTGTCAAAAATGTCTGAGATATATAAAATAAATAATGAAAAAAAACATGTATTAAATGTATTGAAATATATACTTAAAAGTCAAGGTACAGAACAGCCTATTGTTGTCCTTATCTCAAAGTTTGGAGTACAATTACAAAGAAACAATGCAAAACAGAACTAGCCTATTATTATCATTGTCTCTAAGTTTGGAGTATTACATTACAAGGAAACACAATGCAGAACACAACAAGAAATGAAAATTTTTTTTTACTGAAGATTTGTTGGCTGTATTGCTCCTGGAACCTTTGCTAAACCGCATCAAATTGCAATGTGAAAAGGTGAACGTGTGATACCTATGGAATGTTGAAATCAACCAGTGAATGTGTGCACCTTAAGTACCTCATAAAGCCTAGTATACAGTAGTATAGTATTGAGATGTGTGTATATTATGGTCATAAATATTATTACTCTGCAGTTTTTTTTTTCTGACCTCAGTTGAAGCTCAGCAGCTTTTAGATTTGATGATTGTGTGATGTGGTTTCTTCAGTAGCAGCTGTAAATTACAGTTTGTTTTTTTTATTCTCTCTGTAGATGTGTAGATTATTTTGTGATCAGTTCAAGCTCAGTAGCAGTATTTTAGATGATTTTGTGGTCATCAACTGAAGCTCTGGAGTTAATTTGTGAGTATGTGATCACAGTTAAAAGCTCATTGTACAGTAGAAATGCATGTGTTCATCAGTTAAACCTTAGTAGCAGGTTTGATGATAATGCAATAATCAATTCATGATTGGTAGCTGTAGATAAATGTCATAAATTGAAGCTTGGTAGTAGTAGCAGACGAGTATGTAATCATATGTGTAGCAGCTGTAAATACGATCGTCAATTGAAGCTTAGCGGTTACGGTATACAGTAGGTAAGTGTGAGATCATCAGTAGCAGCTGTAGATAAATATGTGATCATAAATTGAAGCTAAGCAGTTAAAGCTAAAATAAGCATAAAATAAAATTGTTAGTTTATCACCCGCTCCCTCATCATTTTTGGGAAAAATCTGATTTTTTTTTTTTTTTTTTCTTTTCAATCAACATGTTTTCATTTCAAACGGTCCTTTTTCCATCTTTTTTCACCTGAAAAGCTCAGGGTTTCTTGCAAATATGCTGGTACAACAAAAACATATGTTTTAAATATAAATTTGATTCCATTCTTATGACTTTTTATGTATGTGTCTCTAACCATTGATTTACTTGTGATCATCGGTAAAATTGGGGCGGGATTAGGGGGAAAAAAAAACCTCCCTCCCTCATCAGTTTTTATTCTTTGATAGGGTGATAAACTAATAATTTTTTTATGGGGCCTAAGTGAATGATGATCAGTTGAAGCTCAGAAGCAGCAGCTGCTGTAGATGAATATGTGATCATCGATTATTGAAGCTTAGCAGTTATAGAAGTAAGTGTGTGATCATCAGTTAAAGCTCAGTAGCAGCTGATATATATGTGATCATCAATTGAAGCTTAGCATCTACAGGTAAGTATGTGATCATCAGTTGAAGTTGCGTAGCAGCTGCTGTAGATGAATATGTGATCATCAATTGAAGCTTAGCATCTACAGGTAAGTGTGTGATCATCAGTTGAAGTTGAGTAGCAGCTGCTGTAGATGAATATGTGATCATCAATTGAAGCTTAGCATCTACAGGTAAGTGTGTGATCATCAGTTGAAGTTGAGTAGCAGCTTCTGTAGATGAATATGTGATCATCAATTGAAGCTTAGCATCTACAGGTAAGTGTGTGATCATCAGTTGAAGTTGAGTAGCAGCTGCTGTAGATAAATATGTGATCATCAATTGAAGCTTAGCATCTACAGGTAAGTGTGTGATCATCAGTTGAAGTTGAGTAGCAGCTTCTGTAGATGAATATGTGATCATCAATTGAAGCTTAGCATCTACAGGTAAGTGTGTGATCATCAGTTGAAGTTGAGTAGCAGCTGCTGTAGATGAATATGTGATCATCCATTGGAACTTAGCTTAGGCAAGTGTTTGATCATCAGTTAAAGCTCATTAGCAGCAGATGAATATGTGATTATCTATTGAAGCTTAGCATCTACAGGTAAGTGTGTGATCATCAGTTGAAGTTGAGTAGCAGCTTCTGTAGATGAATATGTGATCATCAATTGAAGCTTAGCATCTACAGGTAAGTGTGTGATCATCAGTTGAAGTTGAGTAGCAGCTGCTGTAGATGAATATGTGATCATCCATTGAAACTTAGATTAGGCAAGTGTTTGATCATCAGTTAAAGCTCATTAGCAGCAGATGAATATGCGATTATCTATTGAAGCTTATTAGCAGTTATGTGCAAGTGTGAGATCATTATTTCAAGCTCAGTAGCCACAGCAGATGAATATATCAGGGGTAGCACTGGGATTTGTCCAACGGGGCTGATTCTCTGACGAGGTGTGATAATATGTAGACGTGATCGGGCGTCATCCCTCAGAAGTGATCTAGGGGCATATCTTCTGGAAACTATGAAAATTTATGTGTTTCAAAAGCTATTTAATAGATTTTGTGTCTAACTAATGTAAAAAAAAACATAACTATTTCTTCTCCATGATGAAGTGTGTTTTTCTCCCTGAAGGAGAGACTAACTCTCTCAGATGGATGAATCTGCTCCCTTTCCCCCGCTGGGCCTTGTCTGGTGCCACCCCTGGAATATGTGATCATAATTATACAGAAATTATAATTTAGTGTCAAACATCAAATAGAGCATTTTTTATTTCCTATTTAAATGTCCATTAGCACACATTTAAAAACATTACAGTACCTGGTTTTCCTTTTTTTCTGGAAAGGTCAGAGGTTTAAACATTCTCCAAGCTTTTACAAATCTTTAACCCAATTAAATTCTTAAAATCCATCCGTCAATGGTAGCTGCCTTAGGCACTGTCATCACTTGTCTTACCCACTGTTCAGAGAGCTCTATTCTGATTGGTCAAATCTATAAGGGTTTCTTGGAAGATTACCACCCACTGATTAGTCTATAGTCTTGATCAGTTCAGTGTGTGAAGTTGAGAAAGCATTATAGTCTGCTAAGAAATTGTGTGATAGCTACCATGAATGGGAGAATATTCAGAAGTAGACTTAATACAGGTGAGTTAAGGTGTTTGATTTTCTGCCTAAAATAGAAATTTTAGGTTAGATAGTATAGTTTATGTAGGGTTTATTACCAATCTAACAGCCATGTTGGGTATTTATTATTAGTCACTTAGCCAGGGAGATGGTTTAGCTATGGCTATACAGTATAGGTTCCGTGATGCTGAGTCCTGTGGATGCTGCCTAAGCATTCTTTACCTCATCAATAACAAACTGTTCTAAGTAATATATGACTATAGTCATACTTTAAGTAATTTGTAATATTACTGATAAATATCAATATATGTATTAGTATGCTGTTTAGTATACTATTATAGGGAAGTGCTGTTTTATATGTATTATTTATATAATGTTATTATACCCATTTAAAGCACCAGTTGTTCATATTTTATGCTGTGTTCCTATATTTTAAACATATTTTTTATGCTGATATTTTTCTGTGCTATTATCAGAGCTAATCAGCCAGGGTGTTATATTTATGTTATATAATATACTATTTCCTACATATATATATATATATATATATATATGTGTGTGTGTTATACATGACTATGTTACTCTGTTGATGTCATGATGATTATTGATTATATTATGACAAGGAAACGCAGAGGATAATGCTGTAAAATTTAGGAATTGATGTATTGATGAAGTTAGCACGTCATTGACATTTTCAACGGTCATTGACCACTTTTGTTACATTTGACTCATCGCCATGTGCCTCGATAGTATATATAATGTCAGACATTTTTAATTGAATAAAAATAGATATTTACAATATGTTACATACATTGCGGAATGAGGCCAGTCCTTTAGTGTGGAGGTTGATGGATCGCTGTAGATAATCTATGTGACTGCTAATAAAATTCCAATGTAAATATAGAGTACATTTGCAACTCTACATTCACAGCTAATGTATTGCATGATGTTTCTATTAAAAAAGTTTTGCATACATCTAAACGATTAAATGATGGAAGCAAAGATGATTTGCAAAAAAACCAATGATCAGTAAATGATTCACTGTCAAAATGAATTGAGATTTAAATAATTTTTTTATCAATTTAGACAAATTGAGGTTTTCTGCAGTCAAACTTTACTTAAGTATTGTTATTATAATATATTGTAATATTATTGCTATATATTGTAATATTAATAATATCATTGCTATATATTGTAATATTAATAATATCATTAGTATTTGTTATTCTTATTTTTCCTTATGATTTATTGAAATGTGAATATTGTTCTAAAAATTGTTCACTGTACTGAAAATATATTTTCCTTATTGTAGCCTATATCATTGAATTGCCTGACACGATACACGATATTAATCCACTTTTAATAACATTGACTTTATTGTTGAAGTTCCTCGCTTGATTGACTACACTGTGATCAGAATATGCACTAGGCCTACAGTATTCCTCTTCATCATTATCATCTTCATCATCATCATCATTATCATCATCTTCAACATTGTTATTTTTTTCATCATTATCACAATCAGGGTGCAAGAATTATTTAAGATGATAAAAATTAATCATTACACTTGCCCTATTCTTTGTCACAGTGACCTAACTTTTACAAGAATGTTCATTGGACCATTTATTCCTGCCCTAATTTAAGAACAACTATACAGTAATAGGTTACCGCCCCTTTTTATTTTTACCTCAGGGACATCTTGTTTGCTGTCAGGTCATCAATGCATCGCATCTTACTTAGAAAGCACTGACCCTGTGGGCACAAATTTCTGAGATAAATAGACAGGGTGGGTGCATATAAGCCTTTTTTAATTTTCTTCTGTATATGAGCTGTATATGAGACAAGTTTGATTGACTAGTTTCTACTTGTGTATTTGCAGCTCATGAAGACACAACAGTGCTTGTAGGACATCATCGTGTTTCAGCCAACCGCTGTCAGTTAACCTCATCTAGGACGCCTTTATAAGCAACAAATCCTGGATTTCTTTTTAGAAACTGAACAAGTAGAGTGAGAGTGATGTAAGCTGTGTGACTTTACCTTAACTTCAAGAAGTGATCATGGATAACCTCAAAAACTTAGTGTCCTGTGTTTTATTGATTGCTACTTTGTCTGTGCGAAACTGTGCCGGCATAGAAGAAACTAACATTTACAATTTAAGTAAGTTTTTTTTTTTGTTGTAATTATTGAAAGAAGTAAAACATACTTAGAGTATTATTGCACATATTTAATGAATGTACATTAATATTTCAAGTGTTCATATTCAAATAAATGTCATTCAGTGCATATTTATTTGCTTTAAATATGGGTGTTATTTTTAATTAAATGTTAAATCAATTTATGCTATAGGCTGAAGGTGTACAAGTTTTTTTTATTTTCATATTAAAAAAAAATATATAATTTTTAATACCTAGGATATTATTGGGTCAAAGTTCTTAAGCTAGAATTTACTGCAGGTGCAGTATACCTCCTTGGTTTAGGTTTTTTTCTGGTGTGGGCCAGTTCACACAATGCAATCAAGGTTTTAAATTTGTTTTTTCATTATTTGAAACAGTGTATATATGTTGAGACTCTGACCATGAAAATTATGGTGTCTCACGTCCAGTATCAAATATTATCTGTACACCAAATAGACATAATCAACTAGAGCAAAATACGCACAAAACTTTTCTTTCCTGCTGTAGAAAAGGATACTATACCATAGCTCATTGTACACTATTTACCGGTCCTATACTGTACTAAAGTTCAACAGTAATTGCGCGAGCAAAGCAAAATTATAGATGCCTCCAGGGAGGTGTGCGATGTCACCAACTGTCATTCACACACATTTTTGAGCCCCGGAGCAGTTGGCGGATCTCCCCCTAAAAGGTTTGTGTTCTGTTTCCCCCTCCCAGTCGTCCCCACCCCATTAAAAATGTTCAAAGTTTCCCCGTCCCAGTCGTCTCCACCCCATTAAAAATGTTCGAAACAAAAGATTACGCTCAAGTAAATAAAAATCACCTCATCCCCATCATCTTCTCTCATCATTTTAAGGCACCTAGATACGCTACTAGGACACAGTTATCTCTTTTTGTGTAGCATTTTGCCTGTTGTATTTAATCGGCCCAGGGCCACCTTAAATTACGGCCGACTCAGGGACGACTCAACAAAATTTTTGTTCACAGTGATTGTTTTAAGTCGGCCCAGGGTCGCCTTATAAACGTTCACACTTCTCCTTTGGGCCGGGTCGATGAATTGCAAGACAGGAAGTTTGAGGCGATCGCATTACATGATGGCGGAACGGTAAATCACAACCTAGAATAAACACATGGAATTCGCACAAAACATGAACCTAATTTCAAATATTTTCCTTATACTTTTTCGATTTTTTAAGCGTAGCATTCTGCTTCATGATTATGGCGACGATAATTATTATAATAACCAAGGCCTATAATTAGCGCAGCTCGACTTTACTCTGTGCAAAACCAGACTCGCGATTTTGGAAGTCCATACCTGTATCAAGGGTAAACTATATAGGCCTATGTAAGACTGAATGTTGCTGTCAATGTTTGGTCACAGACCGGGGACACAGATTGTGAATAAGTAGCATCAAGATCAATCTATTTGGCAATAATAATTATTTTCATATTAGGTTCATTCACAAACAATTTTAACAATTATTTTTTTCTGTCCTCGGGGTCATGTGAGTAGCTTCACGAACGTCGACACAAAATGCACGTGGTTGGTGAGGATGACGTTCACAGAAAGAATGATACCGCTATACAGTGTTATGATTTTAGAATATAAACTTGTTAAATTAATGTGTGCTATACATAAAAACTGGGTTTCTTGAGCTTGTAATAGGCCAATATATTTTTTCTCTACTGGAATTCTTCAACTGTAGAAAAGAAAGTCGTAGTTTTCGTCATCTGTCAAACGGCCCATGCGTAAGGTTTGTATCACATGGTATTTTCCCATGTTTACAACTTGGTGTGTGATGATGCTTATGCTTCGCACGGAGACTGTGAGAAATAATTAGTTAGGCATAGAGACCTTATATATAACAACTTTTATTCAAAAACAATAGTTCAACTGAATACAATTTACTCTACAGTTTCCTTAACAATTTATTTCACAATGGTGTTTTTTCGCGCAAGTCAGTTCAAATGAATTTTGTGGTTAGATAAGATGTTAAAATCGACCGCAATCAGAGCGAACTTGGGCCGGCTCAGGTTTGGCTTACGTTCAGATATAAAGTTGGGTCGGCCCATAGCCGGCCCAGGGTCCTCATTGCGGGACTTGAGCTGACTCAAAAGTCGGATTAACTTTAGGTCGGCTCAGGGCCGGCTTAACATTTATTGATTGTTCACACTTAAAAATTGCCGACCCTGGACCGGTCCCGAGGCGGCCCTGGGCCGACGTAACTCTCAAGTGTGATCAGGCTCTTAGAGTAGTAAACATAACTTTTTTTGATTGCTTTATTTGCTTGAACAGCTTTATAAATGTCATGTCAGACCACAGAATAGGATGGTGATATGGCAAGTTTCCATATCAATATAATTCTCATTTAGTACCTGGAGTATTTAATGGAGCTTTTAATCAGTATAAAAGGTAGTGTAATAAATGGCTGTAGTTCCTCCCTTAGCATGTACAGCTATATATATCTTCTTTTGAGTCCCATCGGTCTCACAGAGATTGGTTACTGCAAATTGTACTACTACTGTATAGAATATACTTAGTTCATTCTCTGCATATAGTGCATACATGTTTGTTTTAAATTTGTTTTTAGTTATTTCTTTATTGCATACAACAATGTAACACCAGCAGAATGGGAATAAAATATAAAACACAACATATTGTCATAATTCAAATACTGTAGTCAAGCAATTATATAAAAGTAATTAAAAATAATAATAAATATCAATAAAAAAAACAATACAAGAATCATAATAAAAATGAAAACTCGCAATGGAATTAAATAAAATAAATAATAGCGCACTTTATTGAAACTATAATGAAGAATATTTTTTAATTTAGAAAACAAAAGCTAAAGGAAGACGACAAAATAAGCCATATACACCAGAGAACATTCAGAAGTGTTTTACAATGAAACTATAATTTGTTCCCTTCCCTCTGATGCTTGAGTAATGTCTGATTTTTTTCACTGGAATATAGGCTTAGGCCTAGTTTTGGATAGGCCATTGAATCACAGGGAATTCCTGGATATAATCCCATCCCCACCCCCACTCCCTCTCCCAAAAAAAAAAAACCTCCCACCCTCATCAATTTTTTAAAAAAAGAGAATGATAATCTAATAATTTTTTCTATGTGCCCTTAAGACAGCTCACTATACAGTACCATATCTTGGAAGTATCTTAACTTCAGGCCCTTGTAGTTTTATTTTTTTAAATTTTATAGTAATTTAAACTACAATACAATTCACAATTAGTAATGCAAACAATAATTAGCTACAAGGAAAAAAAATATACACAATAATAATAACTGCGACAAGTCTTCAATTCACATTCACATAGAGTTTAGTCTCCAATATGCGCTACATAAGTAGAAAATTATTATTTTTATTATTCAACAGCCAGTGTCCCGCCACTTACAGAATGGAAGCAACTTGGTTTAGAATTGCAAGAGGTTTGACTGAAAGTAATTTTGCATGCACACAATGAAACGAAAACCAAAATTCTACGACAAGATAGGGGGCACCCTATTAGAATTTGATTATAGTTCAAAACTCAAACTTGCATAATATAAATGTAGCATGCTTTTGATATTACTGCCTTTTATGTTCTTTTGAAGGACGCCCTCTAGTGTGTGGTAGTACTTTTCGAGATAGGATTGCGTTTCAACGAAACACCCAAGAGTCAGACCTCTTGCAGATTTAGACTCTTTGATGGAAGTCAACCGGGTACATAAAGTCACGCGTGATTTACTGACATGAATTCAGAAAATGAAAAGGCAAATGGCTATAATGTTCGGTACTATTAAATTTTTGCTTGACATAAATTATAGGGGATATTCAAAATATGAAAGTTACTCTTGATCTTAGCATTGGATACCATATCCCAGTTTAAGGCGAAATAAAATTAATTGCTAGTTACACGTCCCTGCCCTCAAGGAAATTTTTGGAGCCTCATGAAAAAATTTACTATTTGCTATTTTCCAAAACACAATTATTTTTCCATAAAAAATGAAAGATGATCAGAATGATTGTTTTCAAACCGTAAGAAGTTGTAGAAACATATATGCCAGAATAAAGTACCAGATTAATTTTACTTCTTTTATAAAAAAAAAAATAAAAAAAAAAAAAATTATTATTTAACAGTCTATTTACTACTACTACTAGTATAGAATAGCAAATTGTAAGTTCCCTCTCTAAAAAATAATTTCAGATCCGGTACATGAAAATAACATTTTATTTTATTTGGCACAAGTGGGTGTATCCAAACTGAAAAAATAATCATCCAACTACATTAAGGAATGTATTCAAAATTGGTGTGTTTTGTTTTTTATGTAAACAAATTAGCCTTATACCCACCTGTTGTTGAGAAAGTTTTTTTTTTTTTACTTTGACACAGAATAGTATATAAAATGCCTTCAACACTATAAATCATTTGTTTTTCATGGTCCAGAACCTTCCTGTCTGTTTTGGTTTGATAGCTGTTACAGTTTTCATCTCTAACTGTATACCCCTCACCTCTGTTAGAGTTGTCAGCTTATTGAGTTGTTGTTAGGAAGTAATTCATTTTAGGATGACTCTTACACTAATAATTCATAGTCTGGTTATTCTTGCCTGCAGTACTGTATTTTAATATCCTATCAGCTATATGTATACTTTATGACGATTACCTTGTTGAATACAATAACATCTTGAATATAAGCCCATAGGCACAAAATCAGCTTGAATTTGGGAGTATGGACTTATACCCGGGAATATCCTTTTCACAAATTGAAAGACATGTAAATGTTTTCCAACCTGACGGCATGTTAAATATTGGCCAATCATATCCAATTGAAAGCAAATCTTAGATTTTTTTTTTTCTGAGAGTATTTGTAAATGTTAGCCGAAGTACACATTCAAGTCATACCTTGTGTTTCGCTCGGGAACTGCTGGTACGCGATATTAGCAATCTGGGATGGTTTGACGTCATTGTAAAGCTCGGTTTCCATACATTTGCTCACCCTGTCGACAACAGTGACCGACAGTTGTCGTCAAGGTTGAACCTGGTTCAACTCTGCCGATTGTGTTGCAGACGAATCACGTTGCATTGCTAGCTGCCTTGACGCAATCAGGAATGGCATGTTTGAAAAGTGTGTATAAATAAGAACATATAAAGAATATTTTGAGCCTGAAATCTACAAAAAAATAAGAACACTGAGCCTGGGCAAAATTTTTACTGGAATTCTTATTAAAAAAAATATTGTAGGCCATGACAGCCTTTTAATTATTTTGACCAATGAGAATTAAGGTAACATAGAAGTTTGCATCCTCATTTAGTCTTGCATGCTATATTGCAATGCAGGATTATTTTAATATTGTGCATTTATGGCTTTTGGATGAAATAAATGTTTTGTTGTATTGAATAGAATTGAAATGCATTGAAAAATCTAAACAGACAATCTCTTTTGCTAGTGGTGCCATGATGTAACAGATAATTAAAAACTTGGCAAAAAAGTTACAAATTGTATCCATGGCAATAAATTATTCAACAGTATAGTAACCATGGAAACATCTTCGCCAATAACTTGCCTGTGGTAACATCTTTACCTTTACATTGTATTCACGGCAACAAACTCATTAATCTATCATATTTCTGAACAAATTTCATGCATGATCGAATTCAAGAACAACAAGAATGATTGCCACATGGCAAAGTCGTCTGTCAATGAACAATATCTGTGTGTGATTTATTGATTGATATTGATATTCATCTGATTTTCATTTCTTGAGATTATATAATGTAATATTTACTTCATCTGCTATTTTATTTTTGGAGTAAAAAGGCCATTTTTTGTATTTAAAAAATTGCTAAACCCCGCAAAACACAGTGCAAACCCCATCCAAACTCTGTGATAGTGATTGAATCATGTAGTATAGGACTCACTTGATATCTCAGTAAAAAATAATTATAATGTTCCATTCGTAACAACCTACTTTTTGGGTAAAAATGCCATTTTTTGTATAAAAATATCGCTAAACCCTGCAAACCTCCAAAAACACAGTGCAAACCCCATCCAAACCCTGTGATAATGATTGAATCACAGAAGTATAGGACTCAACTTGGTATTTTAATTTTTTTATATTAAAAATGGCCTTTTTACCCCAAAAATAGGTTGTGATAGAACATAAAATTCAGATTTTTTTTTATTGAGATACCAAGTTGAGTCCTATACTATGTGATTCAATTATTATCACAGAGTTTGGATGGGGTTTGCGGTGTTTTTTTTTGGAGGTTTGCTGGGTTTTCGGGATATGCAGGGTTTAGCAATACCCTAATCATTTTTGCCCTTGAAAAGTGTGTAAAATTAGAACAAAATTAGAACATTTTTTAGCCTGAAATTGGTGAAAAGGTAAGAACACAGATCATGAGCAAAATTTTACTGGTTCTTATTAAAAAAATGTAATTATTTACCAGAATACAGAAGACTACAGTAGACTGCAATGATGATGTGTAAGCCTTCATACCGAAAATTTGTTTTGGATGAAGGACTAGGAAAAAAGCTGATGGCAAGCAATGTATAATGCTTCAAATTTTCTTAATTTGTGAAATCAATATCTGTAACGGTATTCGTGCACGGTGTAAGTATCCGTGCAGGAATTTCTGGTATGAGGCAAGAGATTTTGCTAATCTGATTTAAAGTATTATCAAACGAATCATATTGCACTCACTGACATAAACAGTACAAGAACTGTTCCTCTATTTCAAAACATTAAAGATATGGTATTATTAATACGCTTTTCGTTTCTGGTCCAATTTTAATATGTTTATGCTCTGTCCTAGTAAATGATTTAGGGTCTTCATGAGTGGTAGCTTCAAAAATGTAAAAGGGCACATACTGCAGGAGTTTGTTCTTCCTTCAGCTTGGATTAATTCATACATGGATGCTAGAAATATATTTGGTCAATGTTGAATATTCATGAGAATTCCCCCTTTACACTCAGTGTTAAATGGCTTAAGAAGACATAAAAGAAAATTGTTCAGATAAACAAGAGTGAAGTTTGGTGCACATTAGTGAAAAAACTACACAATAGGCCTACAATTGGCAGTATTACATTTATGCATGAGATTTCGGTCTTTGAATGTGAGGGCTTGAGAGAGGCCTCAAATGCATAAATGGTATGAGACTTGGTAGGTCTAGAATCTTTATTTACATTGTATTACTTAATCATATACAGTATGCATAGCCGTGATAAATGGGAAAAGGATTTTAATTGTATGTGTTGAAATAAATTCATGCGGTTTCGTAAAGAGATTATAATTTTCTTTTTTTTTGTTAAACCAGGAATAAACTTTGATGAAACTTACCGACGTTTCATAACTACTTTATCAGTTCACATTCACAAGTGATGTTTCTTTTTGGAAACGGCGACCATATACTGGAAATAGCGCCACCAGTTGAAGCCTTTGACTGGGATTGCCAGGCCCTGATCTGTGTAGTGCCAAAAATAGCCTCAAAGATGTTAGGGATCAAGGTGCCTCCCTGGTCTCTATTCATTGTATGTTCTGCCTTCCTGATCTGGATCGATTCTTTAATCTTTCTCTATTCCTGATTGTGTTCATGTAGAATTCTGACATTGGTAAAGTCTATATAGAATGGTTGAATTTAATGGCATGGTCCGTGATTGCCAATTTGTGTAAAACATACGGAAAGTGAGGATCTCCCTGCTCGCGTCAACACGCCCTTGGTGTTACTTTCCACATCATTTTGATGTTCGCAATTCTCAATCTTTGGGTATGCCAGTCTCTTTGATATATACATAGGGGCAATTCAAACAGCTGACCTGATAAATGGTGCCACTACAGTCCAAATCCTGAATTTTGTCCTTCGGGTGGATATGCTGACTTCTGATTTTGTTTTTTGGTACAAAATACACATTCGTATTGTGGCAATTTAATTATTTGAAGCGCATATTAAAGACCTTGGCCTTTATACACTATATATGACCGCCATCTTATTTGATAGAAGGCCTACTATACAGTACCACTAGGATTTACACATTTTTAATTATATTAGCTATAAAGATGTTGTTTTTCCCAAAACTGACAAGGTTTAAGATTGTCTTAATTCATAAAAAATATGTACTTAATATATAGAATTTCTGGACATGGGATAAAATTATTTTCCTTATTGGCAGTGCTCAGGTTTTCATGGAAACTCTCCTAAAGTGTTGTCTGCTATTCATTATGAAATTGTGACGTAAATTTTCATCACTCCCAATAGTAAAAATATTGCCAAATAACTGACCAATATTGGAAGCTATGGAAACTTTGGAATGTTGTAGAAAATAGTTTTCATGCGAAACTTGGACATAAAACATGTTTTTTTTTTTTAACTCAATACTTTCTCATTTTGACTGAGCCATTGTAGATATCTTTAATGATCCTATCATCATCGTTAGAAATCATCACCATTTAATTGGTGGCATCAATGGGTCTGGAAATTCTTCTTCTAGAACTTGGTATTCCAATATAGTACAGTAGTAACCCCACTTAGTTATTATTGGACTACAGACACAGTAATTGGTCATCATTTATGGAGATTAATTTTAAACGTAGGTAGTATTAAAGTATGGGGGTCATACAGTAAGTAGAATACTGGGTTTCAATTAGAAGTTTTAATGATATAAATTTGAAGTATATACAAATGTGGAAATGAATGAACATATGTTCAAAAGATAGATTGACATTTACAATTTTCTAACAAATTTACATGTTATTTGTATTGAACCTATTGTAACCATGCATTATGTGTATAAACCAGGGAACAGTTAAATTAACAGTAATTCAACTGTTCCCTGGAATAAGCTATCAATTTGAACATGTTAAAAAAGTCATTATTGTAGTAATGGACCATTAGTGCTGTTGATGTCAATCAGCAAATTGATTATTCAAATTTTGTCATTTTGACCTTTTCAAATATTATGCTGACCTGAGGAATATACCTTCTTGCTTTGCAGAAGAGTTTTCTTTTGAATACCATGCTATTATTGGATGTTTACTTAGGAAGGCCGATAATTAATCGAAATGAAACCGACAGTGTATTCCTTTGAAAACTATGCCGATTTAATTTCCACTGCACACTTCAACACTCAATGTCATTGATATAATTTATTTTATATTATTCAATAATGTTGGCTATTATTAATATAAATTTACTTGAGTAAACATACTTTAGGATTTAAGATTTCTCTTTTTTACGTAATAAGTGGGAAAAAAACTTATATTTATATAATAATAATAATTATTATCATTATTAGTATTGTTAGTTTATAAAAATAATTTGTACCTGAGAATTAATTGTATTTTTGAAGTTCAGGCTGATGGGAATAAGAGTGAAATGCTGTTATAGATTCACAAATATAAAATTGGAAATTTGACAGATATTTTGCATTATTAAAATTGTTATTAGGGCTGCATAGAAAATGTACTGAAGTACTGCATGAAAGCTCAAAAGCATAAACAAAAGGATCTATCACATGATTTTGGTGTTTACAGTACTTAAAACAGTTAAAATTTACACACAATGTAGATCATTTTTGAAGTTTGCGATTGTCATTGTAATATCCTTAAATTTACTCATCCCAGCCCCAACCATGCTAGGACTGAGGGACCCTTTCGAAAAAAAAAAAAAAAAAGGTTGTGAACCAGGGGTCTATACCACCTTTTACTGAATCCTGAAAAACTTCTGAAACAATAAAAATAACTCTGAGTCGACAAATGTTTGAGGGTGAATGGATATTCTATTTGGTATGAAGAATCACCCTTGGAGGTACCCTGGGTGAGAATGGTACAGTCCTTGAGTATTTGCAAGCACCCTGGTTAATACATACAGTATGGATTCTTATACCTTATTCTGACTACACTCTGTTGCGATCAGTTGTGATGTAATCGGTGGTAATCCAAAACTGATTACTCCCGATCGCAATCAACAAGCGCTTTCAGACCAAATCACACTTTATATTGGAACGAGAGGTCAAACGGTACTATTTAAGCCTTGGCCTCCGGCACCAGGCCTATGTTGACTGACTCAGCCAATCGGTGCCTGTGGCATTTGTTGTGATTCGTACAATACAATACAATTACTTTATTCAATACACCTACTGTAGGGTACAAATGCCAAAACCAAGAAGGCAATGCCTGTGAGCTGGTCCGCTAACTAACTTATAAAGTAATGCACAAAAAAAAAGTAATAATAAGGACAAAATTGACCGTTGAGCCTTGATTGTAGAAAGTGACTTTTGATCTTTAAAACAGGGAGGTAGATTCAGCCAGTATTTTGTTCCGTAAAATATAATTCTAGTAAGCCTAGATAGTAAGCCTAGATTTAAGTATAACTTTTGGTATATGAAAAGATGACGACTGACACGTAAAATATGAATAAACATCTTTGTTTATAGAAAAAAGTTTTAAAATACTCTGGAATTTCCCCTGACTTAACTCTATGCATGAGTAGCCCAACATTAAAATTATATAACTCTCATAGCCAGTACATCATGTTCAAAAAATAAAGGAGCTGTGTGAGCAAGCCATTTTGCTTTAGAAATAGATCTTATAGCTCTTTTGTGACCCAATCGCAACGGGTAACAATTGCGATATCGATTTGTATTGGTGTGTGAGCTGTCACACACGATTGTGAATTGCAAATGGGTGCGATTGGGTGTTGTAACCTGCAACCGATGCAATGGATGGATGCTAGTCTAAATAGGGTATTACACTCTCCATAAATATTAGCTTCACTCACTCTGCATTTTCTTAATTTTACATGGATACAACCAGTCTGTGTTAGGCATAAACAGATTGGTATTAAATTTCCCAAATTGAATTTATTTCATGGAACAATTTAAAGTTCAAAAAGCCAGAAGTCTTGAGACATGAGCAATCCTACCTGTCATTTTGTTCAAGCCAGAGTTCACAAGTTTAATGTTTGCATCCTGGTGATGCCCATTCAACATAACATTCAGTTTAGAATTGGAGATATTGAAGGTTGAAGGTGAATGCTAAGTGATGCAGAAGTAATATATATTTTTTTTAATTGACATTTCATGAAGTGGTACCACTTCCAGATGTGAAAAGGACAAAGATTTAGTTAGTAAATGTTATTCAGGTACAGACATTTTATTTTTTTAAATCTTTATTGATTACCAGCCATGTTTAGGGTATAGAATAAATATGTATTATTTATGAATCTGCAACTTAACACTCTGCCCGCCAAACACGGAGATCTCGGTGTTTGATAACGCAACGCTTGACTGCCAAACACGGAGATCTCAGTGTTTGGTAACGCAACGCTTGACTGCCAAACACGGAGATCTGTGTTTGGTAACGCAACGCTTGACTGCCAAACACCGAGATCTCTGTGTTTGGTAACGCAATGCTTGAATGCCAAACACCGAGATCTCTGTGTTTGGTAACGCAACGCTTGACTGCCAAACACCGAGATCTCTGTGTTTGGTAACGCAACGCTTGACTGCCAAACACCGAGATCTCTGTGTTTGGTAACGCAACGCCTGACTGCCAAACACCGAGATCTCTGTGTTTGTTAACGCAACGCTTGACTGCCAAACACCGAGATCTCTGTGTTTGGTAACGCAACGCTTGACTGCCGAACACCAAGATCTCTGTGTTTGGTAACGCAACGCTTGACTGCCAAACACCGAGATCTCTGTGTTTTATTTTTTTTTTTACAGAATCCGAAAGATGGGGTAATCAGGGGTTTAGCCAGAAAAATGAAATAGGCCGTCCAAAATGGAAGCCAGTAAGCGTGGCCCTCAGCCGATGGGCGGGCTATACACACTGGGGACCACGCCCTCTCCCAAACATAAGAAAAAATAGAAAATTATGATCTTCAGAGGACATTTAAAGGTGTTTAAATGTTGGAATTTTGTGTTCAAAGGATTAGTGTTGAATTAGCTTTCACAAAAATATTTCAGTTTAAGACATAGATTGCGCATGGCTATGGTTACTCACATAAATTTTCTAGGCATCTTCATCTATCGCCCGGTAGTCTAGTGTAAATTCTACTCTAGGGCTAGGTCCTTCGAATGAAGAGGTAGGCCTAGACCTACTGTATTTTGTTGACTAATAAAATTTAACTTGTGACATTAACAACAAATCTTCTTTACAGTATTTCATGAATTAATTATAACCTGAGAGTTACAAACACAACAATATTATGTCGAGGAACTGAATCTCAAGTACTGTATTGTATTTGCTGGCGTTGTGAGTGAGTCAGAATTGTCCATTTTCCAGCGGGGTATAAATGTTTTTAACACGACACGTGTTGTAGTGAACTTTTCACCGGGTAGGCAATGGTTATAAGTCTCACACTATTGGGAATCCCTACCAAATATTGATATGAAAACAATGTACATTCATTCAATTAAGGTTGTTTTTATCAAACATAAATATAATTTGGATTTAGTTTAATGTAACAATAGATTTGAAGAATATAAAGAATTTGCTAAAGGTAGACCAGGCCCAATTAGGCTAGGCCGAGCTGATTAGGCCAAGCTGTCCAAGCCGTCACAGTAAAAGTAGCCGTCTTAAATAATTGTTGGCCGTCCAAAAGATGGCCGGACGTCTTGCTGGCTAAGCCTATGGGGGTAATTAACGACATGTACACTATATTCAGTCTCGACCGGAAGTATTTCACTATTTGTGTGTTTACATTAGTGTAGAGCGGTATTGATTTACTTTCATGAAATTGCGTTGTGCGAAATTATTATTAAAGTAAACAATTTAAATTACATATAAAACTGTAGACAATGTATAAATGCATCCACCAAGGAGGTTTTTCTTTCATCAATCTGCTTCTCTAAAACTGTCTGTGTTTGCCAGCAGGAGTGTGTAAAAACTAATGAATGATTATCATAAAATTCAGTGAAGTTGTACATGACCTAAAAAAAGATGCGATTGAATTTTGGGATGTGTATTTTTCCATTCAATGACAAATTGTTAGTTTTTAAAGTGGTATACAATGCTGTGTCTGACCCAACATAATGTCTTAGGTCAGACCCTGCAATGATGGTTTGCGTTCAAAATTTGTAAGAGACAGAAACTTACTATACATTTTTCTTCTTCTTTTTTTTTAGCTATTACACCTAAAGATATTTACGTTGTGAATGGCACAAGTGTAAAAATGTATTGTCATGTGGACTCACACACACGAACTGCAAATGAGCTGGTATGGTATGCTATAAATGAAACCATGCGTACACACTTGCCAGGCACTACAGCAAACAACAGCGTCTTGGTACTTAATACGGAGCCGCCACTTGGTGATTCAACTTACTATTGTGCATTTTCAGATGATCTAGCACACTATGAAGCAACT
Organism: Anneissia japonica; assembly: GCF_011630105.1. Classification (NCBI taxonomy): domain Eukaryota; kingdom Metazoa; phylum Echinodermata; class Crinoidea; order Comatulida; family Comatulidae; genus Anneissia; species Anneissia japonica. Next base: position 256,131 of record NW_022753836.1, read on the forward strand.
GTTGTCCACACTGGATGTATGTAGCCTAGCTAAGAAGTTCTCTTTATAATCATCATTATCATTTATCATTCACCATCATCATTATCATTCAATCATCATCCATTATCTTCTTCATCATCTTCAACATGATCTATCATCATCATCCATCAGCAACATCATCATCTTTATCCAATCGTCACCATCCATCATCATCATCCATAATCATCATCCATCATTATCATTCGTCATTATCACCCATTATCATCATCATCCACCATCTTCATCATCATCCAGTATCATCATCCTCCATCATCATCATCATCCATTATTGTCATCATCCACCAACATTAATCATCATCCATTATCATCATCATCCACATCATCCATCATTATCATACATTATCATAATCAATCATCCATAATCATCATCCATCATTATCATCCATTATCATCATCATTCACCATCATCCATCATTATCATCCATCATTATCATCCATCATTATCATCATCCATCATCATCATCATCCATTATCAACATTATCTACCATCATCCATAATTATCATCCATTATCATCATCATCCACCATCATCCATCATTATCATCCATTATTATCATCCATTATCATCATCCATCATCCATAATCATCCATCATCATCATCCATCATCATTATCATCATCCATCCATCATCATCATCCATCATTATCATTCATTGTCATCATCCACCATCATCCATCATCATCATCCATCATTATCATTCATTGTCATCATCCACCATCATCCATCATTATCATCCATCCATCATCATCATCCATCATTATCATTCATTGTCATCATCCACCATCATCCATCATTATCATCCATTATCATCATCCATCATCATCTATCACCGTCATCCATTATCATCATCATCCACCATCATCCATCATTATCATCCATTATCATCATCATTCACCATCATCCATCCATCATTATCATCCATTAGCATCATCATCCATCATCCATAACCATCATCCATTATAATCATCCATAATCATCATCCAGCATCATCATCTATCATCTTCATCCAATTATCACCATCCATCATCCATAATCATCATCCATCACCATCATCAATCATCATTCGTCATTTTTATCGTCATCATCATCCATTATCACCATCCATCATCATCTTTTATATGAGAATGTAAACATTTAAACCTATAAGTTTATCAATTTTTTTTTTTCGCTTTCAGATAAAGCACAAAAAGCGAAGAATTTTGCGTGCCACAGTAGAAATATAATCTCTTTCTGGTGCTATTGGGAGGTAGTAAGGGAGGACCATGTACTAATTACTTCTTCATCTTTCCATTATAAACCTTTAGGGTAAGTCTAATTTCGTAAATAATTATCGATTGTTTTGTTATGGACCCATAACCAAAGTTTTCATAGTATTACTTTAGGATGATGGAAAGTGGTTTATAGTTAACATTTTTTATACTAAAACCATTTTGTTTTCATCAGACAATCACAGGAAGTAACTGTAATGTAGCTTTGGATCTTTGTACAACATTTGTCCAAATATGTTTCAGCTTTCAGGACAATTTAATAGGTAAAGGTAAAGGAATAAGTCAGAGAATATCCCATAACTTGTAGCGTCATAGTGTTGAATTGCATATGGGCGTGGTCTGTGACTACCTAGCAGCCGTAAAGAGGCGCGTCATGGTAGCTACATGTTTCATCATACAACGATAGGAGCTGAAATGAACCATAACATTGGGGTAACCTCCTACTCTTCCAAAAGATTTTAAGTCCTTATCCGAGAAGACATAGTTCTACCAATCGAACCATGGGCGAGGAGCAGCTGAAACCAGCGCCGATGTTAAGGTTGTAGCTAGCGGCACTCCTGCCTTAACACACTGCCATGTGACTCGCATAATGCTATTGACTATGTCTTAATGGGTGGTCAAAATAATCTAATCATTTGTTAATGTAATGGGTCTTTTTGCTTGAGATGTGCTGTTAGTGTGTTATAAGCTAAAAAAAAAATAACGTACCAAGGTTTTCGTCAAACATGTCTCTTTTTGAAAGGTAACATTTAAAGTTACATAGTATGTGTAAATATCTAGAGTACTTACTGTACACATTCTGGACACACCCATAATCAAATTAAGTACACATACATAAATTTTAGTTGATTCTCTTAGATGAGATATTCAAACTTTTGATTGAATTTTTGAGGTTTATCACATTTTGTTGTTATCAGACAGTACATCTTAAAATTTTTTGTGCATTTTGAAATTTGTATTGCTTTATTTACCAAGTGGATACTATGCTTTATTCATTAAGTGGACACTATGACACTAGATTACTGACAACATTCATTGGCCTATCCCCTCAATTCTCCCCTGAATTCTTCTGAATTTGAATACCATATACAGTCGCATATCTGATATCTGCAGAGGTTGGGGTGCACACCCAAATAATCCCCCCTCCCCCAACTCCCTGGCATCCTCACTAGAAGTTTGCTTAGCTAAAAAAATACGCTGAAGTAGTCATGTCATTTTATTTTGCCAGCTTAAGCCCTACAGTAACACTTTTTAAGCCCCTCCCCGACTTAACCATCATGCCCCCATTAGCTAAGCCCCAGCATCAATAACCTTCAGATACATAACGCCACTGCATATGTACAGAGTAGGGTGTTACAACTTGGTAGTTCAAGGTAGATCATATATATACAAATAGAACACTATAGTCTGAAGCTAACTAATGAAATCTTTTACTTTTTATTGTGCCAGAGGTGCTTGGCAAGACTGCATAGACCTGAGAAGCGACAGTGATGGAAACAGGTGTATTATATCAATGGACAATGATCCTTTATACAATTCATTTATGTATGAGGTACAAGTTAAAACGTCAAATGTGTTAGATAATACAACTTCAAGGATTTATTTCAATCCACACCTTCAAGGTAAGTCACCTTAATATTAATGGGCCACTCAATTTAGATGCTGTAATTTGAAAGGCAAATTTTTAATAAAATAAAATGTAGAAAACTCAATACATTAGGAATATATTTAGGCAAATGTAGGCAATTAACCTGGAACTGAAGAATCATTGTGAATTGTATACCAGTGTTTCACAGCTGCTTCGGGGAGGCACTTAGTAGTCGCATACTTCCACATCGACAGGAGCTGAAGAACGTAGTACACTCTTCAGAAACGAGTAGGGGACTGTCCCCGGTGTACTGCTCAAGCACCACCAGAAGGACCCCACTGGAAATAAGTCCTCTCCAGACTTTCGTGGGTTATCCTTGGTGTTAACACCGAATAAATCCATTTAATTTCATTTTATTTATATACTTTGACACGAAGGCCTAGGACTTCTAAAGATTTAATTGCATCTATGACTCAGTGAGCCAGAAGTACCAACAAAACACCCAAAAACAAATTTACAATGAAATTTCGATTAAAATTTATAAAATATCGAAAAGTTAAAAGTATATCTACATCTGATTACTAAAAAGGTATGATTTAAGCCTATTTAGAAATACCTTATACCATTAATTATACCAAGCAAAAGAGGGTCGCAAACCAGTGCCCTGGCCTCACCACTTGAATAATTGAGATGCCTAATATGATGCTATGTAGTATATATGTAATATGTTTTGCTATAGTGATTGTCTTATTATTATATTTAAAAACAAACCCCAAATATCAATTTTACTACGGGACATGCATGTAGATACATTGTTGTAAGCGGCCATCCAAAAGATCAACGACCATAATTTTTTCATGATTCAAGGTGATTTTAAAGGAGTTTTCTTAAAAATGAAGGGTCATAAAATATGTAATTACAGTAGAAACCTTATTAAGGAAACACCTTTAGGACGAAAAAGTGTCCCCTGAATAGAGGTACTATACCCCTAATTAGGGGACACTACCCAAATACAGTATATGAAATTGTCCCCTTAATTGGGGTTTTGGCATGTTGTCATGCAATGCTTCATAGATTTTATTGTAATTTACATGAAAAAGTGTCCCCTTAATTAGTGTGTCCCCTTAATAGTCATGCCCTAAGCAGGGTGGGGGGGGGGTTTCTGGTGTATTTATATCCATTTCTTCGATCTGATGTATTTTCTAAAGGATTTCATCATTTTATTTTGTGTTTTTTTATAGTTCAACCCTATCCACCCAACAATTTAAACGGAGAAGCATTAGATGGAACTCGATTGAACATTACATGGGAACTGCCTCTAACATGGGTTCGTCACTACCTTTTGAAGTGCGAAGTTGGCTATAGAAGAAAATTGCCTCAAAATCAAGCTGAGTTACCTAAGACCAAGGTAAGATTGTTATCCTATTAATTTAGTTGCCTCACTTACCATAGTGTCTTACTATTATTAATTGGTGTCTTACTACTTATTGCTGCGAAGCAGCCAATTCATATTCTTGACAGCAATTTGACCTCTGAAAGGTCATTGTTTGTCAAAAAACGAGTGCCTAAGACGACTGAAAAGCAGAGTTTCTTTCTTTCGTTCTGCCGGGTAAAATCAATTACTTTAGGCGACGTTTGTAGACTAACCTACTCATACCAACGTCCACATGTCGCGCTAGCCTTATCCTACTCTAGGCCTAGACTAGCTAGGATGGTATAGGCCTACCCTTGAAGGGACGAAGGTCCCAATGAAAAACAACGTCGCTCTTTGATAGCTAACATTGTCTATTTAACATCACAATAATTCATTATTAGACCTATAGTTGTTTTTTGAATAGGCCTTTTTCACGAATCGGTAGACATCATGAAGTGATGACAAACATTGCGAATCAGC
>NW_022753836.1:261043-282600 GCF_011630105.1 Anneissia japonica
GGATTGGGGGGGGGGGGGGGGGCGGCCCGGTCCAGGGCCCCCTCCCCCTTTCGGGAGGTAAAAAAAAAAGAAAAAAGAGAAAAAGAAAAAAATGATGGCCAAGAATGCCTCGAATGTTATGTTTGGGGGTCTAGAACACAAAAATTTCGCGGGGGCATGCCCCCGGACTCATTACGACAGTGTTGTCTCAATCGGCCGAACTTTCGGCCCCCCACCCCTTTTTGGACATTTCTGGATCCGCCCCTGATAACACCTGTAAATGTCTAGAATGCTGTGGCTTCCGGGGCTTCGCCCCCTGGATCCCCACCGTGCCTTTCCCCTGGACCCCACCGGGGGCCCGTGGCGGCACCCTGGCCCCCACAGCCAATGGTTCTTGCTTCACTCGCAAGTGCCCTTTTAGTATCAAGAAGAACCCCCTATAAAAATCCTGTAGTACTAGAAATACTCTGAACTAGCATTGTTTTAGTTACCATATGAGAGTTTCCTGTGTTAAAAACATGATTTACTATACTATACCTCTTTATAAAACATAACTTGTACTTTGTAATAAGAGAAACTGTATATTATCGCTACTTGGAACAGTAACAACACGGAAGTCCTATGCTACTGCACTGTAATGCATTGGCCTATTTTAATACACTACTAAGATAGGCTTTTCTTTTTCAATCTTGATTTCAGAGGTCAACAAAAATTTTCAAATTTTTTTTAATCATATGGTGGTGTAGACTGGTCTTTCAAGAACACTTTCCTGGAAAAAGTTTTTGGATACGACGCCCCGTTATGGAGTTATGATTTTTTAAATAACATGATGTCAGAAAATCAGCCCAAAAGCTTATCTTATTTCTGTTGGTTACGCACCGCTGATTCGCAATGTTTGTCATCATTTCAAGATGTCTACCGATTCGTGAAAAAGGCCTATTGTACTCCACAAAATTTCTCAGCCGATACCTCGCACAACTGGCTAACGTCTCTATCTATTGTCGTGACGTCATGGCTCGCTGGCTCACTGTTGTGATATGTCTCGCACTTGTGATCAAATAACACGCTGGCTCGCACTTTGGCAACACTCTTTGGCACTCAACTTGCCCCTAGAAAACCCGCCCTTGAAAACTTGCCCCATAAAAAAATGTACACTTCCTAGACCATGCAGTCTTCAAAATAAAAATACATACATAGAAATACATAGACATTTTTGAAACTTTATTAAAAAAAACTTTTTGACAAAAATGAAAAATTATGACTTTGTTACCCAATGAGAAGTGTTCTAATATAGACAATGGGTCGTGTCTCATATTATTTGTTATAGTTTTATTATTCATTATTTTCACTTGACTCGCATAAATAATTTTGTTCGAAGAACATTTATATGCAGTTGTACTTCGCAGCACTTCACTTGCAATTTGCAATTTCTAGTTGATGTTATATATTGTTCTAATTTTGATAAAATATCAGATAGTGGTGTAATTCATGTCAGTTTAAGTGACCCCTCTATGATATATGCAGGCTGGGGTAAGAAGAAACATAGTAAAATGAACATAGTAGATAAGCAGAGAAACAATCAAAATCACAAGTACAACATTTCTCAAGCCTATTCTAAATTAAGAGAAGATTTTTTTTCTGTGATTTAAACAGATGCTGTGCTAATATATGGAAATATATAAAGACTAGAATAATTAGGAAAAAAGAAAAGCATTAAAATAAATATATTTAAAAAAATGAAAATTCAAGGATAAAAATTGAAAGCTAGTGAACAATACAAGTTCATTCATAAAATGGCATAGACAACAATATGCCATAGACAAACAAAAAATTAATTTAACTGTACTGGAGTCTGGGATTAGTGATTATTTGAGTCATTTATAATGTAATATATGCAATACCCTTTCCTCCTGACTTTACATGTTTGAAAAGAATAACAATCAAGTAGCCTTGAAGGTTGGAAAAATTGTTTTTAATTTCTCATTTTTATATACTGTTAATGAATAATATATTCAGCATTTTTCCAATTTACTTTAAAGAGAACTGTTGAAGACTGTTCAGAAATTATGGAATTCGTGATCGAGAACCTGCATCCAGCCACAACATATGAAGTTACCATTCGGGCAATTTTCGAATTTTCATCGTCGGAAGCGTGGAGTGATTGGTCTGATGACATTGAGTTGTTAACTAATGAAGAAGGTAACACAATGCCTATTTACAAATTCTTGATGTATTTCAAGATATAGTAAAATTATCTAAATCATTTCAGTGTTGGTACAGGCATTTATAATGCGCATTTTCCTCAAGGTTATAAAGCGCACGCGAAGTCTCGCTGGTCAGAGGAAAAATCAAGGCAGCATGTACTGCAGCATTAAACGCCCATGGCAATTTCAAGCGCCACAATATTGTCTAAACAATTAGCAACAAAAGCACCACACAGACAACAGGCACACATTCCGTAAAATATTAATTGGAAGTATAGTACTAGGTAAACAATTGAATCTTGAATGCACGTTTGAAGACATTGGGTTCTGAAATGTCCCTGAATTCAGTTGGGAGATTATTCCAGAGTCTAGCAGCGTGACAAGAAAAAGAAAAACTTGTGATTCCCTTACCGTATTATGACGTGTGGAACAGTAAAATGTACAAAATAAGCAAATCTTGTCAAAGAGAAAGCAGATAGACACAAAAATTATTAGATTTAGAATCTAGGAAGGACAAGCAGGCAGAAGGAAATGTGCTGAGATTTTAAAAGCATATCTCTGTTTGGTACAACATGAACAATATGAAGAGGAAACATTGTGGAGTGATGCATAGAACATGGATGAACCTAGATAGAAAAACTTTTATTCCCTCAGAGTGAATTTCCCAATTATTTTTTACTTAACAATGGCTCTTAAGTTAATGTTTTTAGGAGTGTCCTTAAATCAAGGACTATTACCAGGATAGGAAGCTGGCTAGTTTAAGCCGTCTTAACTTGAATTAGCCTTATATGTGGTATTGTTATGGTAATGAGCCAGATAAGCACAATCTGCACATGCTCAGAAAACTTTCCTTTCCACACTGTGGCCCGCACTACGTATCGGCTAGGCGTACAGCTAGGCTTCCCAAGGATTACAGTACGGTAAAACAAAGAAAAGGCATATTAAAATCAAAAATTGGCATTTGTGAGCAATACATTTTAATTTCATATAAGTAAGTAGTAAGTATATGAATAATTTTAATGCACTACAGTTAGTTGATAACTTCATTATAATTTGTTTTGGGTCTTTTTTCTGCATTTTTATAAGTGGTGAGACATGGCCTAGGCTAGCCTATGTGATGTTCATTGCTACAAAACAAAATCACATCAGTTGAAAATCAAATTTGTGAACATACTTGCTTTATATCTTAACTAGCAGGTGATTTTATTGGTAGATTAGTTTGTTTTTAAGTGTGTAAGTATGATTGATTTGCATGCCAAGTGAAATTAGTACCCTTATTGCTTTTTGCGTATTAATTGATTGACCCATATATTGCTAATTATTTCAGTTCCAAGCGGTTCGGTATCTCATCTTCGGAAGACGACAGAAAACGTTGATACCGAGAATCCATCTCTAAGGAAGTTTTACCTGGTTTGGGATGTACGTTTTTTTTTTTTTTTAGTTCCTTCTACTATGTGTATAATTTAACAGCTATAACTACAATTTTCCTACCGTAAATGTTATTGTTGGAGTGTTAGATCTCACTTATAATAAAAGTTATTTAACAAAAAGGTACTCTACCGGCTAAAATTCCGCATGTTCTCAATTTTTAATACAGACCAGATATAGATAACGTGTGAATTTCTGGAGCCATGAGTATTTATCCACCCGGTCCCCACCATGTTTATAATGATTTACACTTTACTGGGTTAAAAAAAAAAGAATAACTGTCACAAAGTTTATGATACAAAAACTTGCTTAAACACTAGTATATTATAAAAAAAAAATTAATCGTACTGTAAAACCTTGAATGGAAGCTCAATGGGCCTTATCTCGATAAGAAGCCCATCTCTAATTGAAGTCCCCTCTTTAGTTTGCAAAGGTAGCCATGAAAAAAAGTTATGGGCTTCTTTTCAAGGAAGCATGGGCTTTTTTGAGATAGTACAATATATACACTGTACATGAATTTCAAAGAAACGAAATAAATTAAAAACATGCTTTGTTTATACAGTAAATTAGGTGATTTAGTGCCGGTTTTAATACACTCCATGATAAAAATTTATGTTATATTGGCCCTATTTATTGTTTTATAGTAGATCTGCACAGTAAAGTAAGATGATGACTCCAAAAATTTACAGCATTAATTTTGAAAAGAAGCCCCCTCCCCCCTTCTCTTCACTTTGCAGAAGTAGCCTTGAAAAGATGTCCATTCAAAGTTAGCCAAAAAAAAAAAATGAAGCCCAGGGCTTCATTTCAAGGTTTTACGGCACTATATTAGTAACATAGTATGTCTATGTCGGTGGTAATGTCATAATTATTTACTCCTGCATTATTATTTTACTCTCAGGAAGTGCCAAAGGATCAGTGCAATGGTGCCATTCTTGGGTATAATATATATATTACGGAAGATGATAGATTTCCAGACAGGCCAACGTATAATGTGTCAGGCAGTAGAAGGAACATAGAAATCAGTGGTAAGTTCAGACAAACAGCATGCATTGCCAATCAAACTATGTACCCCTGTTATAAGAGCATTTGGATTTGAATTATGATTTATGGGTAGGAGATATACCAAGGATAACCCAGGACAGTCTGACTTATTTCCAGTAGTAGCAACTATACATGCGTTGAATCATTCAGAACAGACACTTAAACCTGCAGTATGGCCCATTGAGTATGTCTAAGGCTAAAGGCGCTTTATATATGGTTTGCCTAATAGTCGTAACTATTGGTTTGGACCTTGAGAAAGGCATTTTTTATACATCTCCATTGGTTATAAGCCAAGGAATGCACTTATCAATACATGCCCAATGGAGTGTTGGTGGGAAAGGCACATTGCTTATGCTTGCCTGATGGTTGTGATCATTGGAAAGTTGCTTTACAGTAATGTTATCCATAGTCTACTAATGGTTGCATCTTTTGGTATGCTTTCCTTAAAGCCCTGGGATATGAATTGTAACTGGTAAATTGTGAATGTTTCAACTTGCATAATGAAATTGGTCTGTACAGAATTACAGACATAACTAGTAATATGCCACAGGGAGGAGGCTGCATGTTATATATGAAGTTTTTTGTATCCTATCATCAGGTTTGTAATAATATAAAAATTATGTGTCTCAAAATAGAATTCAACATCCTGTAAAACAATTGCTTCTAATTATTTTTAGTTCCTATGTATCTTTGCAATTGGGACTTATGTAATATAGACCTGCACAATAGGGATCTAAGCAATAAGAGCATGTGCATTAGAAACTGCTTGTTCTAATTTTGTCAAATTTTCTTTTCTTAGTTGATCTATTTGATACGTTCAGAATTTATGTTGTGGCTTTTAATAGCGCTGGAGAAGGAAAGCTGTCACTGCCTCTAGACATCTATGATATGACTCGCAGTAAGTGTTATTTGTTTCTTTAAGATATTAAGATGGAACATATAATGTTGTATGGTACTTTAGTTGCTGAGTTACATGATTAATACGTAATTTTTTTGTAAAATTACATTGTTTCTGCAAAATATAAAATATAGCAATAAGTTTAGTGGTGGAAAGGCTATATATTTTTAATGCGAATTGTCTATAATTTTTATGTCAAATTTGAATATAATGCTTTTATTTCACAGTTCCTGGAAAACCCGTTAATGTTAAAACTACTGCTTTGTCAGCAAGCTCAGTTCTTGTGGAATGGTCTGAACCAGTTGAGATCCATGGCAGGATTCTTTTTTACATGGTGGACTGGAAGAAGACAAGTCGGGATCAAGAATGGTAATATAGTACATTAAGTTGTATGCAGATACATATAGATTGTAGATGCTACCACCATTCCAGAATAAACCAACAGAAATGAAAATACCTATTTGTCCAGAGATTATTATGGGATCATTTCTATTTTTTTTTTTAAAGTGAAGCTTTTTTTTTTGAAGTGAATATAGTACTAAGTGTATTCTTTCATTGTACAATAGGACCCCAATAAAGGAGACACCTTCGAGACCAAAAAAGTGTCCCCTTAATAGGAATGTCCCCTGAATAGAGGTACCCTGTTAAGGGGACACTAACCAAAAATGTGAAATTGTCCCCTTTAGAGAGGTTCTATTTTAAGTCTTTTATATGAAAGTATGCAGAAAAAATATAATAAGTCCCATGATTAGTTTACAACATAACACACAGTGGGCCTAACTGATCAATTTTCAGGCTCAAGAAAAAATGTTCATTTTATTGCTCAAAAGTTGTCAAAATATAAATTTGAATTAAATATTGTTATTTTAGATCTATTGGGATAAAATAAAAGAAAATAGTGATACAATAAAAAGGTGTCCCCATATAGAGGTTGAAAATATATTGATTTGACCATTTTTGCGCACACTCAGAAAGTGTCCTCATCCCATTTCTGTAGAACCCCTATTTATTTCACAGAAAATTGTCCTTTTAATAAGGATGTCCCCTGATTAGGGATGTCCCAAAGGATGGGTTCTACTGTATATAAAAAAAAAACATTGCCTAATTAGGGACCGCAGTCCCCACAGGGATCTGGATCAATATTAGAGAAAGATTATCCATATCAGTTAACCATCTAACAAGCTTACCATATCATTTGAATTTATGTGGATTGTATGATTTTTGAATAATGAACTCTGACCTTCACAGGTTTATTTTTGATAACTTAATTTTCCAATCATTCACAGGAGTACAGAGGAGGTAGAAGGCAGTGAACATAGTTACGTGGTTAGTGGTTTGGTTCCTTACACCCATTATGAGTTCAGAGTTCAGGCCAACAACTCGGCTGGTCTAGGAGCATGGTCTATTAGTTCACAAGTCCTAACACACGAATCAGGTTTGGAACATTCATCTTCTTTTGATTCAGAAGTAAATTCAGAAATATATATGATAATTCAAAAATGAATTAGAAAATTGAGTAGGCTACTGGGAGGTTTCTGGGAAACCTAGGCAGTATCATTTAATAATTTACAAATATTGACTGATCGTGAGGGCAATAGTGAAATCTATTGCCCTGGGGTGATGTGGAGACCGTAGCCTGGCCCAAGGGAAGATAGGCTTTGGTCTCCACATCACCCAAGGGCAATAGATTTTACCGCTCTCCGAATTTAGAGCAGTCAATATTTGTTTTATATACCTCATACATAAATTCTACAATGCCTAAAAAGTACTTACTTCCTAGCCTGTTATTTGAGGCCTAGGCCTACTACCACTACTACTACTGGACTAGCTAGACCTAGGTGATCAAAAAGTGTGTCCAGCTCTTCTTTGCTTATTTCCTTAATTTCAAAAGCACTCATCGTCTTGCAATATTTGTCGAATATTGATAAGGCATATTTAATTTGTCTTTTGGTGCTTTTGCTATCGGCTTCATCAAGAAGTAATGCTAGACCTGGGCTAGTCCTTCATCTCGAAATGATCAGCCTCCATATTTGTTTATCATCTACTCACTGATCCGTGATGCGGTTAATGGCTGATCTCATCGCGGGCCCACTACAGCAGCACGATGTAGTGGGCCTAGAGTTTGCACATCGCGAAAGGTCAAAAAAGTACTATTTTTCAGGGTATAGTACATTTTGAGGGGAATAGTACTTCCTTTTTTCCTGCTTTTTAACCAATCAGATGCCTAAAATTTATGTACGAGGTATATAAACTAATATAGTTAATGATTTTTATAGAATTGTTTACCAAACCATAGAATATCACAGTAAATAAAAATCTGTTGTCTTATGTGCATAGCAATGTAATATTGAAATTTCATGTCTTCTACAATCATTTAAAGGAATTAAAGAAGATGTGAAAAGTTATTGCATTATTTTTATTTATTTTTTTTTCAGATCCAACATCGTTTCCCCAAGATATAACACTGACCACTGTACATAAGAGATCAACAGAGCTTTTGCTAACATGGAGACCACCAGACAGAAGTTACAGTCATGGAAAAATACTAGTTTATAATATATACTATTGTGAGAAATATTCACCTTCAACCAACACCTTTAATGCATCAGATGAAATTGAGTGTGATGGTAAGTGTATGTGATGGTAGCCTAGCTTACAGGTGGGCAAAGTGCAGTTCACGGGCCACATGCAGCCTGATGTCAATTTTTCTTAAAAATATGCTCCTTTGTGTGCAGCCTGCCCAACATCTTTGGCTAAAAAAAACCAGTCTTGTTACTGCCCAACGTCGAACATCTGACAAAAGTGAGGTTATGACGTAGTATAAAAGCAGGGTATGAAGGTATTTGTAAGCACATTGTAAACGTCAAATTTTCAATGCAAGTTGGCTTTCGGCCACCAGTGTGGGATCATTTTAGTTTTCACCTAGCTACTAGTTACTTGGTTTAATATGATGGCAAGTAAGAGTAGGTGTTTGCAGGCCTAACTACCAACATCAGTGTTATGCAGTGTGGTGTCATTTGAAGCTATTGTGCTTGTTCAACTCAATTTTGCATTAATTTTATTTAAAAACTACATGATGGCTACTTTATTTCTCTTGTCAGCTCCTGATGCTTTAAACTTCACGGATGTGGATGAACAAGAGACGGGTGAATCTTTCTACCGATATACTGTAACAGATTTGAAAATGTTCACCGAGTATCTACTGTGGATGTCAGCTAGTAACAGTGCTGGCGAAGGGATTCTAAGCCACAGAGTGTCAGCAATGACTGATGAAGGGGGTAAGTTAAGTTTGATCAAAGAGTATAAATAGAACAAGAGAGCAAAGTCCCGTTCGTAAAAACATCACGCCTGTGCAGGACGCCCACTAACGGTTGTATATTCTTTTTATTACCCAGTGCAGCGCTGCGCAGCACGGTAGAAGTACGCCCGCTATAAACTCAGTAAACAGAAAACAAAAGTACAGTATCTTGTGGAGAACAGATAAACAGACAAACCGACCGTGCGCGGTGGAGTACTGGGTAATAAAACATATACAAGCGTTAGTTGGCGTCCTACACTAGCTGCGTATGGGCGTATCGTTTTTTTACGCTCTCAATGAGCGTTGTTGGCTCTCTTGTTCTATTTATACTCTTTGGTTTGATGTAAAGCTAATGGCCTTCAAGAAGTGTGACGATAGCAACAAGAGATAAACCTAATACAATACCCTAATTTCGGGACGGTCGGCTTAAAAATTGCTTTTTGTTTTTTATTTTGTGTGACCAAGTAATTCCTAAAATGTATCTTCACTTCACAGAAGTTTATTTGTATGGGGCACTCTGACAGTGAAAATTAAATGATAGATGAATTTGTAGAATGCTATGCCCATACAAATTATTTTGATTTGATCTGATTGGTTTAGGATGCTCAATTTTTATAGTAAACAAAACAAATACAAGAAATGTTCAGATTATGGAAGAGCATATTTGGATAAACCTAAAGTTGCAAAAACTGAAAAATATTTTCATAGGGGTTTACTGTATTCCATACCTCTGTCTTTGTATTGGATGTTAACTCTTTGATTTTTGCATACAATTACTCATGTGCATAGTAAAAGAACTTGGTACACTACTCATTAAAGCCTGTTCATCATTTTGACCATTTCATATACTTTATCTCTTAGCTCCAGAGAAGCCAGATCCCCCAGTCAAAGATGAAGTCCAGTCGTTTTCAGTTAGCATACACTGGAAAGACCCCCAGAAACCGAATGGCAACATCACCAAATACATTGTCCATTACGGTACATCTACAGGAATCGAAAATTGTATTCATGTGTATGAAAGAAATGCAGTGGTGACAGAAAAAATCTATGGCAATGAGAGATATAACTTTACAGTGTCTGCTTGTAATGATAATGAAGACCCCGATCTTTGCAGTCCTTTTTCCGACCCTCTAATTGTCACAACATTGGTTGGAAGTAAGTTTTTATTTCAATTATCTATCTGGGATTTTCTGTAGACCATCATTCCTATAGCATGTGTCACCATCTGCAACTTATGGTTTGTTTAGGCCGAACACTCACTGCGCTTGTCGGCCAATGTGATTCGATAATAATAACAATAATAATAATATGTTGGTTCTATGGAGAACGCAATGCGATGACATGCGCGCAGTGTATAGTTGTTAATGATGATCCGTTAAAAAAGTTCCTTGGACAACGTAATGAGTAACGGGCCTAACAGATACTAAAGATTGATTGCCATATTTACATAATATATACAATAGTAATCAACAGCTGTTAATAACAATAGAGAGCTTTCGCTGTCTCGTTCGAGAACCAATCCACCGAGAAAGTTACCCATTCTGGTTGCTGTTCTTGTTATAAAAAATAGAGCTTTCGCTTTCCTGTGCGCATTCCCCGGAAAACTAAAAACCTGGTGGCAGCACAGCCTGTTGCTATGGCTGTGGCATGCGCTCGGGCCATGGTGGTACAATGTATAATTGAATGGTATGGAATGGCTAGGGCCTTGCCTAGGATGAAATGCATTGATTATGTGAACATCTGCAAAAAATTTGAGTGATTTTCTCTAGGTAGTATAAAATAATAATTTAATATAGAATATAATCAAATTTTATTGAAATGTTGCAAATACATCCAGTTTCTGGTTCTCGATTCATTGCCCGGGATCCAGCGGCTGAATTTCGGGTTGCGAGTACAAGAAAGCTAGGCTTAAACTGGTGACGTCATGCACAAAAAAAAATATGCACTTTTTTCGGTGGATTGGTTCTCGAACAAGATAATGAAAGCTCTCTAATATATTAAAATACAGAGCATAATATTTAACCTTTTATTTATTTACATAAATTGGCCTTTGACCAATTATTATTTGTACCTGTATGATTTTGTTACAATTTTTTTTTTTACATTGAAGACATCTTTTACTGCAAAGCATAACAAGAGTCAGGAGTGTGCACTAGTTATGTGTATTTCTCTGTGCACATTGTAACATTGTTCAATTCCAACATTTTCATGGTACCACCTTGTATATTTTGTAGTTCCAGAACCAGTGGTTGATTTCACAGTTGATATCATTGCCACCGATAAAGTGGGACTATCCTGGAAGGAACCAGCTCATCCAAACGGCATCATTTCACACTACATCGTGAGTTATCGACCGGAGAACATAACAGATTCAAAGTGGACGAATAAGACCGTGAAGGGTTTGAGTGCGACGATTCAGGTTGATTGTGAGACAGGAGCAACGTTCTTCACGTACTTTGTTGCAGCGGTTACAAGAAACGGATCAAAAGCATTAATTGGTACACCAACCCTAAGGAGGTATGAAATGTGCAGGAAATTTCCAGGTATGTACAGTATATTTTTTTTCAGTCCAAAATCAATTGAAGAATTTACAGGTATAATAAAGGAATACAAGTGGGTACCTGGTAGGTTCAAACACAACTGTTCTGATTACTAGCTGCAATATCATGGAATACTCAGGGAGCTGAGTATGTGTTCCATATGCGTTTGATCCAATGACCGGGGTAATAATTTTATGCATGAAGACCAACATATTATTATTATTATTATTAAATGAAGATCTTGTTTAATTTATAGATTTTTGATAAAAGTGGGATATATATGTGTTCTGTTTGTGTGTTTCGTATTATAATTACAATTATAGGGACTGCCTAGCTACCGCTGTTGGACAAATGAACCTCTGTGAAATGATAGGCTAGATATCTTGCATTTTCAGAACTTTGGTCTTACACCTTGATTAAATTCGCATTTGAGGCATGTTGTGGCGAAATGGTTAAGTTGTCGCACAGTCCAGTATTGAGTAAATGAGCTATAAAATATGGGAGCTCAAAAAATTGCCTAAAAATCCAAATTTGTTTTTCACTATAGATCAACAGTCTTATACACATCTAACGTACATTCAATCAAAAATGTTGTTTTTATCAAATGTAAATGTGATTTAGCTTTAGTTTAATGTAACATTCGATAGATTTGAAGAATATATAGAATTTGCCCAAAAAATTTGTCCAAAAGACGGCCGGACGACTCGCTCGCTAATATACGCATGCACTATCTTGCCACTATATATTTTATATTTCCAGTAATAAATTTATCTATGCTATCTTACCTATGAAATAGCGTGAAATATTTGTTTTATTTAGACTATCTTTAAAATTTTATTTCGTGAAATATTGCACACATGTAAGAAGTGAACACGCCACAGTTTTAAACTGATGGGTGCAGCCATGTTTGTTGTCTTGTCTTGTCTCCGGTCACCACAGAGCATTCCTCCTTGTTTCTTTTTCGCGCTGTGGATGTCTACTTCTAAAGTGATGGAAATACCAATGCGCTGATTGGCCGACTTGGCTTTTTCAAAGTATGAAACGAATACATCGGATCAGAGTTTATGCAGCTACAGGGTGTCTATCTAATCTAACTTAGGCTTGAAATGTCCAATTTGAATGAATGACCCCTCATTTTAAAGATCACATACTCGGGTATCTGAAAATACCAATAACTTGAATTTCAATTTTTGCTACAACTTGGGTTTAAACAAAGACCATGGCTTTCTTGCCCACTACAGGGAATGATTCACTCATTGTTTTGTTCCCCCCTTCTGCTTGTGCATTGTTATGTTAAAGCCCCATTCCCGGCAAAATTTCTTTTTTTAACTTTTTTTAGAAAATATGCATTTGCATTACTCCAATTTTTATAAATCATGGAAAAATATTGGCATGAATTTTAGTTTTACGCAAAAGAATAAAAAAAATGAGAAATACAGACTATTTCTCATAAAATATTACCATTTTCTCGACGAATTCGTCGTTACTAGGCAAATTCAGAGGTTGTAGATCGCATCCACTGGAATACTCTCCCTTTTATTTATACAGTCAATAAAGTGCGCCCTCTCTAATGAGATTAGTTTTTGTACTTCGCATCTCGCACAATGAGGTCGTTCGGTTAGGCTGAGATTTGTTTGTTTAAGTGTCAAAATCTCAGTCAGAATCAGTTTTTTAACAAATTTGAAATAATTCCTGCGAAATATTATATTCACAAGTGCCATACCTAGCAACGGAAAATATCATGTCGGCCGTTTTTATGTGTGATAACAGAACCTAAATCGAGGTAAGGCTAGGCCTAGCCTAGCGGCATTGTATAGGCTAATGTTTTCGGCACCTGCGATATTTCTTCTCACGACCTATCGCAAAATCAACATGAAAAATTCATCCGCATTTATTTTTTGTGTGGAACACAAAAAAAATCAAATTTCAGTCTTATTTTACATTTTCTTCATTCTTAGGAATGTCTAAATTCATTTAAACTAGCAATTCCGTATTATATTTATAAATCTTTATAACATTATACAAAAATTAGATTTTTCTTAAAAACTGAAATTTTGACGGGAATGGGGCTTTAATACCTCCATTGTTTTTATTACTTGTCTTTTGTTTTAGACCTTTTATATTCGATTGCATGTTGCTCCTCTTATCATTCACCTGAAGAAGTGTACTGTGTACACGAAAGCTTGTGACAATAAATATTTTATAAAGTGCTACTGTTTTCTTATTGTTTGAGTATTGCATAGAGAAGTAGCTTTGTTTTATATATTAAAACAGTATGTAAAAATCAATTGCTTCTAATCAGATTTGAATTCTTAATGAAGCATCTGTGGCAGACACAGCAGAAGATCATGTTTGATCTAATATTAATCAACATGTTTATGTTCTATTTTAGTTCCAGTAATCATTATGGCTGTGTTGATCCCAGGTCTTGTTTTAATGATGGCTGTTGCTTGTTTCTACATCATTAAAGTGAAGAAGCTAGAAATCTTCAAACCATTCCCAGAGCCACGGTTTATTGAGGACTTTATTATTAAACCATGGGTAAGAGTGACAGTGTCATTTACAAGAGAATTAGCCTTTTTTGTGTGATATGATCAATAATGTTTTAATAATAATTTACTTAAGGTGCATGGTGTAATGATGTTACTATGCGTGTATCAAACAATTAAAAAAAAAATAACGTACTAGAAAAATAAAAAAATAATCAGCATATTAGAAACTTTATAAAACCCATTACTCATGAGATTTGTTTATATTGCAAAATATATCCACCCTGTAAATGACGAATCACATGCTGTTAAATATATGCAATGAATATATATATTGTTTAAAAAAGATGCAAATAAAATAGTTAATTTTCTACTTGCAGGATGCTCCGTTAAAACCAGAAAAAGAACATTTTGATAAGTTGAAGACATTTAATGATCGGTACACAGCACCACCAAATATAATGCAGGAAAAAATTGCGCCAAAAACCAGTATGAGAATGGATTCTGATCAGGGTTTCGATGAGACAGAAGTGATGGTAGAGATGCCGAGCATTCACGACAAAAATACCAATGCTATTGTGCGCTCTTCCTCCTCAAGTCAGGGCATTGGACGATCGATTGTAGGCCCTGACAATCACCCAAATAATGTAGTAGAAGATTTTGAAGGGGATGATGCTGTTTTTGATCTCCCTGTTGAGACTTGTTTTGACAATGAATATTACCCTATGGTAAATAATCAGCATGTTCTCGGAAATTCTGATGTTAAAACAGATTCTAACCTTGAATCGATCCCAGATGGCAACAGTTATGCCGTTCAAGATGCAAGAGAACCAAAAGATCATACTCTGGTTAAAAGGCAGGATTCACTGGAAAGTCATGGTAGTGTAGAATACCATACAATGAGTAATGATGGGTTAATTCCAATTACTTTAGCCAAGGATGACATCAGTAATTCATCTGAGTCCCTGCCATCCTCTCAAAAACCTGTTGAACTGAGCCAATCTAATGACTACCAATGTATTGGTACAAAGGACTTTTTACCACCTACTTTAAATACATCATCGGTTGATAATTGTAGCACAACTTCTGATTGTCCAGCTTCACCAGACAGCTTTGAATATGGTCTTTTAGGCCATAGTGAGAATGTTCAACAAGCTTTGCTGGTTGTTGATCCCTCAAATCAACAACACAACAATATAAACAAAGAACCTGTTCAATCTTCGAAGTCGAACAGAAATGAACCAGATGTTTCAGGTGATTATGTTTGTAGTCCCACATCACTGACGGATCATGACAGTATTGACCCATACACAGTTATACCTATTGGTGGCTCATCCCCACCACAATCATATAACAGTATGCCATATTCGCAAATTTCAGTAAGACCAAGTGAGGTCAGAGAAGGCAACCTGAGTGATGGTGTGACAAAGTGTAATTACTCAAGGATACCAGAATGCTCTGGGCCATTGACACCACCTGTCAGAACTCAAAATGAACCAGTATTTGAAGTACCAGATTCTGGCATCGATAGTGATCATAGCAACAACAGCCTTGGTCTTGAGGTCATTCCAGTTGAGTCTCCAGAATTTAACACAGATGGTGGCAACATTGTGAGCCTACCAACAAGCTTAGCTGGCAACACGGTTATGCAGAGACCTCAGACTCAACTGGATATCGAGCCTCTTATCATAGATGATTTTTTTGCCCCAACTTGTGAACTTTAGGAAGACCAGGTTGGATCAATTGCATCTGATCAGAGGACCCAAGTTACATTAACCTTTGCCAAATTTGGATGGAGAATATTATTGTGAGCCCAGTGTTGTACTTACGTTGTAACAATATTTGCCTTGTTCCTGAATCAGAAATGAATTGCACTAACTTGAGTTCTGATAGTGTGTGAGATTTTGAAATAAAAAACAATAGAGAAAAAAAATCAATAGACTAGTTTTGCTAAGGACTTAAAGAATGACTCAAATATATCTACTGCACAAATTTTTTTTGGGATCCCTAATTTTGGAATATTTCATTGTCAGCCAATTACCAGGTATGGTATTGAACTGTTTACAAATGCTAGCAAAATGTAAGCACAGGTAAAGGTAAACTAACAATGCCGATGGTTCAGCTGAATCTTGTATGTAGCAGGGAAGCCAGGAATGTCACTATGTGTTACCACTACATGAGGCCATTAAGATCTACATAGACTTGACTTAGATGTATCTTTGAATACCTTATAGTGGATTGTATGAGGAAGCCCCTAAGTATTTTGTTTTAAAATTGAGATTAAGTAAACTATGCCTTTATAATATGTGTTCATTGCTGAATGTGTGTCAGAATATTTAGTAGATAATATTACAAAAAATGCTGTAAATGCGAGTGAGTTAAACTACATCATTCCAATACTAGGCTAGGTCATATATTTAATTAAATTTTAACTTTAATTATCATTAAAATAATAAACTTATATAGGTTTGTGGTTTTCAAGTACTTACAAGTAGTAGAAGCTGACTGATAGTATTACTTTGGATTATATTACATTGAAAAAGGACACTTAAAATGCTTTTTGATAGTCGTCATTAAGGCACCTGTGTGCGTCTAATATACTGTACTTTAACTGTATCAGGAGCTTGTCATTCATTCTAAAAGGGGAGGGGGAGCAATGAAAAGCATGACTGCTAATAATAAGATGAATTGATTTGTTATATCTATTTTTGTATTCCACTTGCTTAGATATTTGCTTTCAGTAATTTGTTGATTTTGTTTTATTTTATTATAACTGACCTTTTTTATTTATAATGTACTTATGTTAAACTGGATGAATGAGGTTCACAGACTTTGTGTTATAGTGATTCAGTTCGCTTTTGTGTTCCTGCCAACTCATCCAGTGTGTTGTACTTGTATTTTGTATGTATTCCACCATTGTATTATACTTTGTTTTTTGTTTTTGTTTTTTGTTTTTTTTGGCGAATAAAGAATAAGAATAAGAATGTGTGCCTACCAAACAATGCACAAGCCACGTTATCAGTTATCATTATGTCAAAATGTTAAATAGTGTGTGAAGAGTAAATCAATGATTGATTGATTGATTGATTGATTGATTGATTGGTATAAAAGGTTCACAAGAGATTATATTATTTTTACAACTGTATAATCACTTTTTTTTTCTTTCAATAGTAAATACTATATTTTTCCCTCTAGTATTTTTATATAATGTGTAAGTAGTTACAATTTCAAATGTTATTCTCAACTTAATTTAATATATCTATCTGGTTTTTACTAATATACATAGACCTGTATACATAATACAAATATATATAGTAGTATATTTACATATATACATATATATAGGATATATATGTATATTCTTAGAAACCAACTTTCTCATAATAACTGAAAGGTCCACCGATTAATCTCAGATAAGAAAGTATGTATGTATATATTATACTTTCGTATCTTACTCTGAGTATTGAAATGCACGACAGCACGATGGTGTGCACTTCAATACTTGGACTATGTTTTTTTACTTTCTCAACTTTCTCATGATTCTTAAGTTAAATTAAAGCCCCATTCTCGGCAAAATTTTACTAAAAAAGATGAGAAATACAGACTAATTCTCCCTGAGATTACTATTTTCTCGAAGAATTCTTCATTACTAGGCAAATTCATAGGTTGTAGATCGCATCCGCTGGAATGCTCTCACTTTTATGTACACTTTATACAGTCAATAAAGTGCACCCTCTCTAATGAAATTGGTTTTTGTACTTCGCATCTCGCACACTGCGATCGATTGAGTAGGCCTGAATTATGTTTGTTTAATTGTCAAAATCTCGGTCAGAATCCTTTTTCTTAACAGATTTGAAATAATTCCTATAAAATATAGTGTCAATACTAGCAACGGAAAATATCATGTCAGCTAGGCCTAGCCTAGCAGTGTTGGATAGGCTAATGTTTACTTACCAATGTTTTCGGTGCCTACTATGTTTCTTCGCAGACCTATCGCAAAATCAAACATGAAAAATCTATTCGCATTTATTTCTTTTGTGGAACACAAAAAAAATTAAATTTCAGTCTTATTTTACATTTTTTTATGTTTAGGAATGTCTAAATTCAGTTAAATTAGCAATATAAATCTTTATAGCATTAGGCCTATATGAAAATCAGATTTTTCTTAACAACTGAAATCTTGCCAGGAATTGGGCTTTAAATTATTTGACAAAGACAAATAAACATTTTTTATACTCTTTCTAACCAACGAATAAAAAAAAACTCAACCGGTTGATGAGTTACATTATAATGAATTCATAACCAAAAACCTAAATGGAAATAATTGTATTATTACTTGTTTCTCGAAACTTATCAGGGGCGGATTTAGGGAGGTAAAAAAAGAAGAAAAAAAGAAAGAAAAAGAAAAAAATGGTAGACCAGAACGCCTCAAATGTTATTTTCAGGCGTCTTGAACACAAAAATTTCCGACCCCCTAGGATTATGTTGTCTCGATCGACCCAACTTTTGGCCCCCCTTTCCCCCTTTTGGACATCTCTGGATCCGCCCCTGCTTATAAACAACCTGTGTGCTGCCACAATTTCTGAAATGAAACGCTTTGGAAATATGTAATATAACTGTTAAGATACAATAAGCGTACACTGAAATGTAACTACAAGATAAGAAACCACAATATTATTAATTTAGATTCTGTTGTGATATTATTGTTTTGACAACTCTGAATCTCCTTGATAATTAGTGTAAGTTATCGTCTTGATGTAAAAAGAATACAAATTATAGTTGGCAAAACCTATGTGAATAATTATAATATTTGAATATTAAACAAGAATTGTATTTTATTCTAATGCATGGTAAGATGGTATGGTTAATCAATATTGGCTGTAATTGACAATGCATCCATATGTTACAGTACTTATTAATGGATTTTGCTTGTATTTAACAATAATCATTTGGCCTTAACATTATTATAATAGTAAATAAATTACAATGCATGTGAATAAATAATATTGAAAAATTATCTCAAGTGAGATTCCTCTAATAGCTAAGTTAGGAGACCAAGTTTGTGTATTCCGTTTAACTGTAATCTCTAAGGACACAGACTCTTTATCCTTGAAGTATTGTGTTCTGTGATACAGAATACCAAACACAGTGAAAATGTGTGTGTGTGTTAATAACAGTATTAATGTTTAAGCCCCTAATATGGTTCGCATTCTAGTACAGTATATGTCTAAAGGCCACATATAAATTCTATATGAAATATATCGTCATAGATAAGTATGCATGTGTTTACTCTTTCAGCTTGGTGTTTTCAAGCAATTGTCTTCCTTGGTCTGACATTGTGTTTCATTGGTCTGCCAATATCCAAATGTACAAGCAAGCCACTGCCGGCGGCATAGGGTATTTAGGGTGGGCTGGTGGCCTTAGGTCCACCCAATAATTTTAGTGGATGCGCCAACCCTTCAGTAGGCTCCGCCAATGATTTTCCCAACAAAATTTTAATATTGATTTTGACATGACAACTGGGCGGTGGATCACCAGTTGGCTGTTGTTTATTGTGGTCGGAAGGTATTATATGATGGCGTTCAGCGACCCCCTGGCCACAGCCTTAGTTTTTCGCAAAGTGCTTACCGGGCCCACTCAACGGTCAAAATGTGCTGCCGTCTATGGAGCAAGCTATCATATCAGTATTATTCCTCTGTATTTAGTAAAAGTTTTTATTTGTATTGGACACTTTATATAACATTTCTTTGTAGAAATATACAGTATTTGTTGCTTTTTTATTTATGTCAAAATTCCCTTTATATATATTACGGGTAGGTAATCAGATCTTGCATCCTTTACTGGTCGAGATCTGGATAAAGGCAAAATAGATGAGGTACGTATGAATGGGCCTAAACTATTTTGTCCAAGTGAAGTCTCCATAAACCTATTTTTATAGAAATTAAAGAACAAAATATTTTTGCATGTAACTAGATTTTGAATTAATTGCTTGACGAATCTTGCATATGGTGATTAACTGTTAATTGTTTTGAATAAAAATGTAAATTCATTAAGAACTTTGTTTACTGTATAAAAGAAAAAAACAAAGATTATATCGGTAATTGACATACAGTTTCTTTATTCAAAACAATGTCCATGCCGAATGTATAATTATGTCTATATTGGTCAAAATATAATTGATAATCAGTAAAAATGATGTTCTTTGTTTTTGTTTGAATTGTAATTAGTGTATGCAGTATCTAATTGGCTTTTCTCACAACAACTTCCAACTTTGTCCAAGCAAAGATCATAAATATCAAAGATGTGCATAGTAACGTCAGTCTAATACTTCTTAGTATTAATAAACTGGCAACTAAATTTTTCTAAGTCGTTTCAAACTTCGCCTTCAATCTATACAATTTGCGCAAGATAGACTAAAAATGAGCTGACCAGCATGCCATAAGATGGTCAGATTTAACTCTAGCTGCAAGGAGAATGGATTATACATCATTGCATGGAATTATTTCAATGCATTACATCAATTCGTTGTATTTCAAAAGATTTTTTTGCAAATGAGGTCCAAACTTGCTTGCCTACCAGCAGCAACATCTCCCATTTATCAGCATGCCCAGAACCAAACATTTTGGTGATTCTTGTCCAGAATACTCGGGCCTAATTTTGTCCAGAATAGGGGCTGAGGGCGCCCTATCCTACGTGTCCAGAATAAGCATAGAGATATATAAGAATAATATAATAATAATAAGAATAAGGGATGAGGTAGACTGGGTTCCAGTCCCTAATCTTTGTCTTAATCAGTTGAAATACTTAAGAATAAATCGATTTTGGCACAAATGGCGTTCCATATTACTTATTTGCATGGTGTTCCATAGTATACTTTTTCTGGGATTGATTCCAATTCTCATCAAAAAAGTTTCTCAACATAAACTGACGCTGGTGGCGCTTTCCGAAATGCGCTAATACTACGAAAATTCCATAAATTAGAGACTTGTGGCAAGTCTAGGGATGAGGATGTCCAAAATACTTACTTCATTTTCTATTTTTTAAAGTTGAGAATATAGGTTGGGGGCGCTCTTTAAAACGTTTTCTGGAAAAGAAGGCGGCTTTTTCGCGAGTACATACTGCGAGTCTACTACACATCGTCGGCGCAGCTGTCGTTGTCGAACGGTAAATCATTATTTTATTTATTTATTTTTTTATTACTTCTAACCTAGCCTAGGTTATAGAGAG
This sequence comes from Anneissia japonica, assembly GCF_011630105.1. Lineage (NCBI taxonomy): Eukaryota > Metazoa > Echinodermata > Crinoidea > Comatulida > Comatulidae > Anneissia > Anneissia japonica. The sequence goes on from NW_022753836.1 coordinate 282,148, forward strand.
GTCTAGCCTCCTTCCTAGGCCTAGCCTATTTTTATGGCTTAGTCATTATGGTATCTGATAGTTTTGGTCGCGGTGTATGGAGCGCCGAAAGTGCGACCGCGAATCGGATTATGACTGGTTGACCCGCCGACAAGTTGAGCCGCAGGCGATTTTTTTTTCCGTACGAAACATTTACATGAAACTCCACTCGGGCCGTCTCGACTGCAATCGACCCGAAAATCTCATATTGCCGAATTAACGAGGTCAAAAGTTCATCAATAGATAAACGTCTACAAAACAACTTCTGAGAGAACGTCGCTGTCTAACTTTTAAAAATACATTGATGTTACCATGCTAATACTAATGGGTCATTTAAAATGACATATAATACTTGATTGTGCTGCACGAGTAATGAAAAGTGTTATTTTAACTTGAGTTACATACTATGACAATTTTAATTTTTTAGTTAGGCCT
>NW_022753836.1:287397-336701 GCF_011630105.1 Anneissia japonica
GGGGGGGGGGGTTCATTCACTGATGACATCGGCAAGCCGACTACATTCACTGAGAGACGCACTACATTCACTGAGAGACGTGCTTGGCGTTCCATAGAAATTACCGGCGGCTCAACTTGTTGGCAGCTCAACCGGTCATATCCCCCGCGAATCTGGTACAAGGTAAGGTAACTAAAAAGAAGGTCTAGGGCCTAGGCCTATTCCGTTCTTTAACACGAAACTTATTACTGTTATGATGACCGAACTAGAACAGACCATTATTCCTAATTTAGAACAATTGGGAATTATTAAGTTTTATATACACGGTTTGTTGATGATACTTTAGTTCTCGCTACCCTCTGATTTTGATCTCATTCTCCGATCCCTTAATTCATTTCATTCACAACTTAAGTTCACTTTTGAATCATTTGAAAATGTTGATTCAATACATTTTCTTGACTTAAAGTTTGACAATGGTACACAGGCCAATATGTTCATTTCAATAGCTTTACCCCCGGAACCACAAAATATCATGGATACGCAGTTTGTACACACGGGCTCACAAAATATGTACTCCCGGTGATTCATTACAAAATGAACTCAAACACTGATCAAACAATTTATGTCTTGGAATGGCTACCCGTTAAGAGTTATAAATCGACTATTTGGTAAATTATCTTATAGGCTTGGTAATAATGTACAGAATGTTAATGATGATGACTTGGTTAAAATTTGGGTACATTTACCATATCTTGATAAACACGGTGAATCAATTCTACATAGGTGTCTAAAGAAAATCAAAAGAAATCTTGAAAAAAATGTAAAGTTTATAACATTATGGCAGTACCTGTATAAGAAAGTTAGTTATTTTATTTCAACCAAAGATCACACACCCCTAAAGAATACCGAAGTTCAGTTGTATACCACTTTAAATGTCCTGGTTGCAGTAGTGAGTACATAGGCAAAACAGACAGATGTTTAATTACTAGGCTCAAAGAACATTCATCTAGACCAAATAGCGTGATCTTTGACCATGTTAAATCTTGTGATACATTTAATTACATACTTGACATACACAATTTACCTGATATTGATGATGATTATAAACCATGTAATTCGTTAGGGTTGATTTTTCATAGCACTAGGATTATTGACAGTTCTAGTAACTGGTCACATTTATTGTTTAAAGAGGCTTTCGCTATTAGACGTTTCAACCCATTACTTAACAATGGACTGAAAGCATCCAAAGAACTATCATTATTTACCTAGTTCTCACTTCCAGTTGTTTATTTCATCACATCATTAAGCTTGCTTATTGATACTTTATTGATACTTTATACTTAATCACCAACACTTAATTCTGAATCTTATTGGCTACATTATTGACTATTTCTCATTGGTTAATTTTCTGTAACACCTCTGGAATATATATTTGTAATGTTGGAATCTTTATTCATTCCTGATGATGATCTAATAAAACATCAAAATATTAAATCAAAATGACTAGTCTTATTTGGAGTATGTTTTATACTAACTTATTACTGTAATTACATTAGTTTATTAACAATTGTTTGTAAAATAGTACTAGGCCTAAACGTTTATTATACGCAGTGACTATTTTTAAGACGTGTTGTGAAGATAGTTCCCAATGCTATTCTTACGACGATCGCTAGCGCATGCGCGGTAGCATCGCTCGTCGGGGGGGGGGGGGGATAAACAAGTCTTGAACTGAGCGAACCGCGATGCTAAATCTAGCCTAGGCCCAGAGAAAGGCCACACAGGCTTGGTAGATACCAGCCTATGCAGCGGGGTAGCAGGAATGAACTACATGTACGCAGCTAGGAATAATAATAAATATTGTGAAGCTGTTGGATGTACGAATAACTCAAGAATGAAAAATAAACCAAGATTTTTTAGGTTTCCCAACAACAATGCCATATTGAGACAGAAATGGATTGCTGCATGCCAAATTGCATCAATAAGAATCCACATTGAACGGGTAATTGGTTTAATGAAAAATCGGTTTACAATTCTTAGTGGCCCCATACCAATTACATTGATAAAGTCATTGTCAGATGAAGCAAATAATACTGAAATGTCCAGCATTGATAAAATAATAACTGTGTGTGCTGCTCTTGTAACCTTGGTGACAGCATTGTGAACAAAGAAAAATGAATACCCAGATGAATTTGTCCATTGATACCCCACAGCAAATTATACTGAAATTCGTAAACTTCGCTAGCTTAATCTGCATTTTCCTTCGTTTGCATGCAGTGATCAATTATGTCTCAATACAATGTTGTTTGGAACCTTAAAACTGCATTCCGCCCAATTTACAAAAAATGAACATATTGTAATTTTTACCATGCAAGATTTATAAGCATACCACTATTCAGCTAATTTTACTAAAGAAATGTTTTTTTTTTTTAATTGGCCAGAATGCAGCTTTAAACTCTTTATTATTCATTATTGTTATTCGTACATCCAACAGCTTAAAAAAATAATAGCATGACATTTTAATTTTTATTTATGATTACATTAAACATTACTGTACCTTTTTTTTATTATCAGTTATTGTTGTTTACTGTATATTTAAACAATGCACCTTTGTTGTAAAATACGATTTAGCTTTGATACAGTAAAACTGTAGGGCCTCTGTACAATTTGCAGATATGTTCATCATGCTGTGGTATCTTGAACTATGAAAGTATAATTTGAGATGCATAAGAATATGGTACTTACATTAACATTCATGTTGCTTGTACTGTTTCTTGAGTTTGCACTCCAGACAGTAGTACCATTTCCCTTTTGGGACTCTTTGAAGGTTCATGCATTTCATATGCAACCATTCATATGCAATTGGCCAAGTCGCATCCAATCCATGTTTCATCGCTGCTTTGTTGTTTTCTACAAATGCAGTATACTTTTTCTGTTTCCACTGTACAGTATGTGTATTATGGTCATTCTCGATTTTTCTATATAGCAGTTCTGGTATAATGTGTTTTTGATGAAATTTATGCAAAATATATAACATGCTTGTTATGAAGAAATAATCTTTTTTTACATTGATGTTTGACATCCAATTTGGAGTCCAAATAATTAACTGGCATTCATCCAAATCGAAGACATAGCTGTAATTTTATTTGGGCATAGTACCTATGATTTTGTTTCAAAGTATTGTCACTGTGTATGCAAAAGTTTTTATCTCCTGCAATTGCTTCATCAACAGTTGCTGTTGCACGAACAGAATATGGGCATTTAATTTCCAACAAATGAATTTCGTTGTGGCAATCACAAGTAAAGAGGCCATCTGGCGTAGCACCAATGTAAGGGAATTCCTTGCAGAGTTTAAGGCCACATTTTGCTATTTTTAAGTTACTATGTTTTGTGTTAAGTAATGTTTTGTATGTCATTATTGCATTGCATTCATTTTCAATTCCCCATTTTAGGGATGGAATATTAGAATGTGACGATGGATACGACTCTTGATAAACCTTTAAAATTAATGGTGTGGATGGATTGTTCATATTTGTGTGCATGATGTCATGCCACAGAAGCTGTTATTCTTCCGGTTCTAATTAAATGCCAAGTTGGCGAAAGTGATTGGTTAATTGTTGAGTTATACTGTATATGTAATCGATGTCTTCTTGTGATAAAATTGGTATGAGTGGTGATGATAATGATGATGTAGCATTGCATACATATATTTCTCTTAAACTTTTTGGAATTTTAGTCCTTAGTGGTGGAGTGAACGTAGGAATATTAAAACTATTGCAGTGTGCAGAAAAAGTATGCAAAACAACAGGTTTGTTGTTTAAAGAAAATTTTTTCTCTTTCCTCGCATGTTTGTTTTTTATAACATCCTGGAAACAATTTTCTGCCATTATCATTGTCTCTCTTCCTTTTTATTGCTCCCTCGGAGAAAAGGAAATATTTGCTATAGGTAGTGGTTTGATTTTCTCAACAAAATCTACATTCCATTTGCATCCTTCATTGGTACATGATACCTTGGTATACCCCAGCCTTACTGCTGCCTCTATTTTAAATAGGATTGCACCAATATGGCTGCACGACTCCCCTAATCTGAATTTTAAAAAAATAGATGAAATGCAGTTTTAAATCTTCATATTTTAATATCCCCACTGAATACCCATATCTAATTTATTGTTTGCATTACATTAAGGATTTTAAATTACAGTACTTTTTTGTTAAGGTTGATTTATTATTTTTATTTTTTATGCTAGACTACAGTAAACAACCTTACTGATTTTTAAATTTTATTTTCCATGGATAAAACAGTAATTTTTTCATTGGTAGGGCAGGGATATGGAATTAGCAATTAATGTAATTTTATTTGGTCTTGGGTTATATTGTCAGAAGGTCAAAAACCATATTCAAAGCATCAGCATTATCAAACCATATAGAAAAAAATGTTTGAATAAATGCTGTATAGGCTAAATAAGGAGTCAACTAACCCTGCCATACAAGTGCAATGAGCAGCAATGATAGTATCATTTGCCTTGTTAATGGCAATCCATGGTAGATGCGGATCATCATTTTATAGCTGTTGTGATAGTTTAACCTCTGCTCTCATGAACACCACTGGTAGTAAAGAACATGATGGGGATTCAAACGTTAAAACTGTTCTCACCCAACCACTTGTGAAATGGTTATGGGCTTCAAGGCTTTTCCTACTTTTCATGGCTTCCCGAGTGAAGACACCTGGAGAATTGATAAGGTACAGTAGTTAATAAATCTCTGGCCATTCCAACTCAGGCCACTGTATTGGGTCATTAACCCATGCATCGCCAGGTATCCTGTAGGGGCAGTCCTCTAGGCCTAGCCCACATATCCTCATTTTCATTCTATATCACTCTCTAGCTTCACAATCACGATTACTGGTGTTATATGAATATGCCATTGAACGACATTTCTTTTAAAAAAACAATGGGATAATGAATGTAATAGTATCCTAGCAAAATGAATGATGATATCACGCAAGTGAAAATCGTTGTCTGTTCGCTATCGCGGGATTGTTTATTTTTGTCCTGCAATTGTTATTCTGGAAGTTGGATTTGACCTCTGACGTCATCGTCGGATCGGAGAATTAACTGCATGCACAGCTTATATATATTAAGATTAGGTCAAAGACTAATTTCGGTGAAATCGGCGCAGAAATCTGCCCTTATTTTCCGTAATGCACGAATGGATTTCTAAACTGAAATCCAAAAATCATCATCTATCAGAAATCATTATCATCCATCAGAAATCAGAATCATCATCATCATCATGCAGGCCTGTAGCATGGGGGTTAATGGGGGTTACGACAAACCGCCCAGAAACTGGAGAAGGTTCGCATTTAAAAACGAAAAATTGATATTCTTTATATATTTACAATGATCTCCAGAGTATCAGAGATCATACAAGCCAGAAGTATTCCAAGTCGGCATTTCTTTCCCAGCTAACAATATTACGGTATTGTATAATGGTTTCCAAAGGGTCCACTTTCCACTTAAACAAACCTCCCACAAATTAAGTCACGCATCCATCATTTCAGAATCATCATCCATTATCATCATCATTCGTAAGAAATCAGAATCTTCATCCATCATCGTCATCATCATTATCATCAAATAAGAATTACCATCCATCATCATCATCATCACCATCCATGAGAAATCAGAATCATCATCCATCCAAAATCATCATCATCATCCATCAGAAATGATTGCCATCATCCATCCATCAGTTTAGAAATCATCATCCATCATCAGAAATCAGAATCATCACCAAAAATCATCATGATCATTATCCATCAGTTCATAAGAAACCGTCATTCATCAGAAATTATCATCAGAAAATTTCTGTGTTCTTGTTTGATTTATTCTGTAAATTTGGTTTTTTTTTTCTTACGATGAATTTCTGGATGATCAAGTACTTGGTAGGATTTGGCATGTTTAAATTATACGATTTCAATTGTAGGTATACATGATGTTTGAAAATTATTATTAAATTCAATGATAGGTACAGTATGTTCTGTTATGATTTTGACACCATAAACTGGAGCTGTAACTTGCTGGTTGAAATTGGTGTAGCCTGGTGGATATATGTTTGCCTTCCAATCCAAGAGTCCTGGATTCAATTCTTGTCAATGTCAGACTTTTCCACTTATCAAGCAACCTCATAGATAGGTATGGTAGGACGTAGTTGACTGATCATGTTGTGCCTTTCGTTTCAGGAAAGCTCTTTGTGGGATGTTTTCTGGTAACACTGTAAGCTGTTTGTTCATTTCGACGATAACATTTCGCTTATTGATATTTACTATTATGATTTTAGTATAATATGTATTGTTAAGCATTCATATTTTTATAACAAATAACTTTCAGAACACATAAGTTAACCACTTCTAGACTCTTAGTATTTTTTTTTTTCATCCACTATATTATTATCACTTCATTGCATATTTCATGGTGAAAAGGGAGGTCATGTGTAATTCCTCCTCTGAGTTAGTATACTGAATCCAATATAGAGGGTGCTACACAGTTACACACAGATAAACACAGGACTCATTCCAATCTTAGTTTCGTCAAACTTTATTGAGTCATGCAAAAGGGACGTCACCTGGTGACTAAAAAGATACAAATAATGTCAAATAAAAATGGAATAAAATATAGTAAACTCAAACAATAATAATAATGAAATAACAATAAAGTTGACAATACTGTTGGAATATATCTCCAAAATAAGTTTCAAACAAATCACAAAAAAAAAAGAAATTCATAGTGAGATCTTCAAATAATAACTATAACGTACAGTAGTATAGCTGGCAATTAATACAAGCGTATCAGTGAACATAACTGTAACAAATCAACAGACTCATGCATTGTAGTGGTAATATCACAAGTACACTAATCCGATTATATCTCAGGAGTACCCCAATATTATATTACAGCATAAAATGTATGTTTATAAAGCTGTTTTGATAATCATGTAACAATCACAATGTAAATCATTCTCAGAAACCATGTATGATCACATTGATCAGTCAATAAACCACAGAAATCATAGTGGATCATAATAAACATTACGTGGAATACATAAAAACACATGTCAATGTTTTCTTTATGGTGCAATACTTATCATTGGCAGCAAGCATCAATCGCAGAGTCTATCCTTATCGTCTTCACAAATGACGATATACAATAAATGGTTGTCATACAATAAAACCATATGAACATTGAAAACGGCAAAATATGTATAATAAAGTTCACACAAAATAACTAGATTATACCCATAAATCGTTACACATTATAGTCAATTTCCATATAATCTGAACATACTAAATCTATGTAAACTCATAATATATTGTCACTGTACACATACTGTACTACGGTACTATCTTCGTTCCTCCTGCATAGTTGACAGTTCACTGAAGAATAAACCAATAAGACAAACGTAAATGGTCTTCAATGGACAAATAACAAATATAATATTGTAATCTTCTGCAAAAGTAATTATTCTTCGTATCGGGCTGGTCTTTGTCGGTTCCAGGGGAAATGCATTGGCCATTGGCTGGCTACAGTCATTGGTAGAGTAGCACTTTTCTCTTCTTCTGCATTGTCATTGATTTGTTTTGTGCTGCCATCATTCCATGGTTTAGTATCTTGGAGGACACTTGATTCTGCAACAATGTGACTGTCTTCCACAACTTCTGCCACATCTACTGTTGGTGCATTAATTGTTCAGTTCTTTAACCGGTCTATATGGACCATCTTTAGTTGTTTCTGCGGTCCCTTCCTGTATGTGAAATGTGACATCTTACAACTTTTTAATCACACAATATGGTCCTTCCCATCAACACCGCAACTTGGGTGACTTCCCAGGTGTCTGCAGGATTGTGTAGCCACACAAAATGTCCTGCTTCTGAGTTTGTCGTATACTTTATTTTGCAGGTTCTCCTGCAGTAGGTAGCAGCATATTGATTGGCAGAGTCACTTCTCATCCAATTATAATATTTGGCATCTCTCCTGTAAACTCCTGCAGCATACATCAATATGAATCTCCTGAAGATGATTGAAGCAACTCATTCGAAACGTCGAGACTTTCTCAACTACAACAGTTCTTTTCAAATCAGTTTAAATTATAAAGATTTCAATTCAATATTTAAATCATTCAATATTATCATCACTGTTGTATAGCTACATAGAATAATTTTTACCTTGTACTAGTAATCACTTTTAAAAATACACAGATCTTTTTGAAGTTGACAAGCTCAACGCCTGTGTTAAAACAATGCCAGACCTGCCAACCATCCCAATTTAATTGGGATCATCGTCCCGATTTCCGATGTCAAAAACACCAAAAAATCTGGACGTCCCTATTTTTAGAATTTCAACAAGACTTTTACTGATAGAGATTTAACAATAACTCAAAAAATGTGCTGATCTATTTTGGAGCCTTTGCATTTTTTCACTTAGGGTTTTTCCAAAATTACCACAAACAAGACTGCAGTATTTAACGCGAGGGAAAACAATTGCATAAAATACAGTAGGCCCTAAGGCAATCTTTTGGGACATAATCTTTTGCTCTTTTATGGCAGAAATGCAACAGGAGATTTTTGAACAGATTTTGGTCAATGACCATCCCTAAATATTTACAATTGAACATACATTATCTGATTATTATTACTGTGCCCTATTATTTTCTTGCTTTCTTTTCTTTTTTTTAAATTTTTAATTTCCTTTATTTCCCCATTTTTTTTAATTATAAAGTAACTGTTGTGTGTGGTTCATGATTTATGCTGCTGTGTTTTTAACTTCTTGTTTTTAATTTATTTTGTAGATTCACAGTGATGAATATAAACGATATAGACAACTTAATGATACTATGATAGTAAAGCTTAAATATTGACAACAGTGATAATTTCAATATACACTGTCCATGTACAGTAAATGGATTCTAATAATTTAATATTTAATATTTAATAATTATTTAATAAGTACTTAATATAATTTAATTTCCAGATCATTATACTATATTATTTTTTAGATAAAAAAAATTAAATCCATATGCTCATAACTAAATTACTTCCATTGTCTACACATATTAACATTAACAAAGCATTTGTAATCTAACCAGTTGCAAATGTGTAAATCACTGAGTTATTATGCTATAATTTTAGGTTTTATTTTGATAGTTATGTAAAATCTTATTGAGTAAAATTTATGTAAACTTGTCTTTACAGTACTGTACAAAAACTTTTAGTGTTTTTATATACTATGATGAAATATTGTCTTGTCAGATTATTCAAAAGACCTTCATATATCTGATCCTATTCCATTTTATTAATTGATTAACTTTACAGATGTTGTGATGTCGACGTTTAATAACGCTAAGCATGCCAAAGAAACATTCACAAGAGGTGAGTATAAAGATAGCAGATATGGCGCATTTATGGACAGCATCTACAAAGCGGAACACTAAATGACCTTATTGAATCCAGAAAAAAGTAAGAATTTGAGTTATATTTAAAATTTATAATCTAGGTTATTTCTTCTGTAAGCTCATGTAAATGTTACAGTACCATGCACATGCACCCACCACTTTTCAATTTTTTTAGCCTTTGTAGAAATTACTCTTCTTCATATCATATTCTACAATAACATCAAACTAAACCTCGAAGTCAGGGTTTTAATCCTTCGCTGAGTATTTCACTCGTGTCCTTAAGCAAGGCACTATCTACATTGTTTTAGTTTACCCGGCAGTATACCATGTACCCCAGGTAACATGTATCTTTTAATATAATTTAATTGTAAAAATATTTGGAAGGTGTTTTTTGTCAATCTAATTTTTATAATGATATATTTTAATATCAGTATTTATTATTTTATTATTTTTTATTATTTTTTAATATTTTTTAATAATGATATTATTTATTTTTTTTTACAAAAGATGTGCATATTAAAATATGATGTCATTGTATTTTAATAAATGGGTAATTAAAGTTTTATGTTATCGCAGTTTGCGTTTTCTAAGGTGTTTTAAACAGCTTCGTTTTTTTAATTAAAGCCGACCTTATTTCTGCCGAAGAGCAGCAAGAGTATTTGCAGAAATCTGCAGGTCGTTTAAAGAAAATAGAAGGTAACTGTTACGGCTATTAACTTTTTTTTAACTCTTAACCTTCTACAAACTTATAATATGTGATCTTTATTGCAACAGAATTTTTTTTCTTGCACTTTTGAGTGTTTCACACTTTTGGTATTTCTGACATTCACTCTAATCACTCGATCTATTATTATTGTTATTGTTATTATTATTATTATTATTTTACTTTTTATAATACTATCATCCATCCAGATTACTCAATTTTTTGTTTGTTTGTAGAATGTCTATTTTCACAATATATATGTAGTTTTTAGAATATATACGATCCACCCAAACCACTGTTTTGTTTATAGGCCCAGTATTCAGACTTTGGGCCTGTGATATTGCTCACAAAGGAATCATTTTGCAGGTAATTTTAAGTTGAGAAGGATGAATGAGATTTTGCGTGAGAAGCAAAGATGACTTTCCCATGGTCAAAAAATATTTATGACCCAATCTCAGAACTTCATATTTACAGGAAAATATTGCAATTAATAAAAAATACAAACATTGATGACCCTTATTGTTGAAGTCTCAGATTTCTGAGATTTTATTGTACCATTTTAATATTTGTAGTTTGTAGAATGCTATTACAAATGTAATAAGAATTGATAGCTCAAGCTGTTGATTTTTTCTTCAGGTTCAGAAGCACAAGACCGCTAATAAGTACGGCGCGGAAAATCTGGTAATTGCGGAAGATGTTGAAAAACTTAGTAGAAATGTACATTCGACACTGCCGCCCAGCTTCAACATCCAGCCGCCTCCTGTTCGTCAATTGAACTGGGAAACCAGTTTGATGTGCACAGGAGATGTCCAGGCACTGGGCAGCGGTTACCGGTAATTGCCACGCCGTAAACCCCACCAGTTTAAGAAAGGTGGCAGGTACATACGTAAGTGAACTTGTTTGATTTATTTTGTTAAATACGTTTATACAACTGACATGACAGATGAAGCAGCCATTTGTTTCATGTCGTCATGGAACAAAGACAGTAAAATACTGTAGTAATGACAACTGTGGCATTTTTCATGATGATCAAAAAGTTTTTAACAATGATTAACTTCTTTAGACATTATACTGTACATTAACCTTTAAATGATTACAGTCACTACCCATTGTCAACCAAAAGTTTAAATAATTTAGTAACATACATGCCAAGTTAGACAAAATTTCATTCTGTTAAAAATATTCTGCTTTAATCTTCAAGGCCTTATTGAACATTTTTTATGCATAACTGAATGTCATTTATATCATTATAATAATATATTGCCTTGGATAGGTATGGATTCCATTTGGCCCTCCAAAGAAATTAAGAACAAAGGTGATATTTCTGCCAGAAAACTGAACATGTGAAACGTATTGCCCTGCCTACATAGTAGGCAGCTCCATTTGATTGGATGAGATGATACTTAAAATGGAAAGCCAACCCAACTCAACCAGGTGTAGTGTGCCATTTATCTGTGTTTGAATGCGTACTAATAAAACCAATCCTATTTTAAGTACAGTAGATGATGAATAATTAGCGAGAGAATGCAATGCTTGGCTTGTATTAGTAACATTTTGCAATTGCTATCCTAATATCCAAATGATACTGTGTCTTTCTGTTGCCTTCTCTACCTTCAAATGATTCATACAACTTTTGATGCAATTCTAATTGTGTATGTGTTACTGAAGCTTTGTCTACACTAACACATTTCATCAAAATTTCAAATAAAATGTAATGGAAAATAAGAGTTGAACATGTTTAACTTTTTTTTAATCAATTTCATAGTATGTGATATGACATCATCATACCCATATATGAGCACATCACTTTTTTTTTAACATATAAATTAGCAAATAAAAATGCAAATAGATTTTCAAAGATTCATAGTTCATTCACTGATGAAGACCATGATTGGGTTTAATATGTAAAGCATTTTGCCTATGATTTTATAGAATATTACTGTGCATGCTCATCACTTAATCTGTTTGGAAGTTTGTAGAATGCTACAGTACCATGTACCCTCTGTCTCTTATACACATCTAGATGTGTATAAGAGACAGATATAAGACCCATGTAGAATCTTTGCATATGTTTATTTAAACTAAATGTCAAGTTTTTAACAAATTTAGTAACTGTTGCCTTCTCTACCTTCAAATGATTCCATTCAACTTTTGATGCAATTCTAATTGTGTATGTGTTACTAAAACTAACAAATTTCATCAAAATTTCAAATAAAATATGATAGAAAATAAGAGTTGAACATGTACAACTTTTTTTAATCAATTTGATAGTATGTGATATGATGTCATCGTACCCATATATGGGCACATCACATTTTTTTGTCACATAAAATTTAATGTGTAGAAGAAACTAAAGTAAAAAATTGAGCATTGAGAATTATTGAGTATCCATACCCATATGTGACATTTTATATTTTCTGCCACAAAATATACTGTAAACAACCAAATATGACTAAAAAATGTCTTGGATTTTATTTCTAATATGTGAATTAGCAAATAAAATGCAAATAGATGAGGCATGTCGTGGCGAAATGGTTAAGTTGTCTCACAGGCCAGTATTGAGTAAATGAGCTTTAAAATATGGGAGGTCAAAAAATTGCCTAAAAATCCAAATTTGTTTTTCATTATAGATCAACAGTTTAATATCTTATTAATCATGTACCAAAGTATTAGTTCTGGAAGTGGTCAACACATTGTTTATTTAATGTTATTTTGATAGTTCATTCTATTAAACAATGTATGCACAAAAAACTTTGAAAGGCAATTACTCAAAATCATGTTTATCTTGATTCTAAGAGTACTGTACTTTAACTTTCAAATAACTTAGGCTTGAAATGTCCAATTTCAATGAATGACCCCTTATTTTAAAGATTACATACTCAGGTATCTGAAAATACTAATAACTTTAATTTCAATTTTTGCTACAACTTAGCCATTTTGCCACAACATGCCTCAGATTTTCAAAGAATCATAGTTCATTCACTGATGAACACCATGATGATGTTTAATATGTAAAGCATTTTACCTATGTTTTTATATTTAACAAGTATTTTATAACCATTTTCTTTATTAGTCATGGGGAAATTGCGAAAACAGAGAGAAAGTTTTAGTGGCAGAACATATGGCACACCACTTGGCCACACAAGAAAGTTATTATAAAGCGGTGCAAACTACAAAAAATACTGTCAGAGCCCATGAACTGATAGAGGCGATTGGGAAAAAGAAATTCAGAAGATAAAATTTCAAATTGTTACTATATTTACGTATTATCTGCATCATAATATATTTTTCAGTCAATGATGTTTATAATCATGATGTGATTAAATAAACCAGGTAAATATGACAGAAATGTAAATTTAAGCAAGTCAATTCCTGGAAGCGTGGTTGCCGTTTACTGTTCATTTGTTTACACAAACACAAAATACTGTATTTCGAACCAGTCAACAAAACTCAGAGAACACTTGGTGCACCCGAAAGACAAGATCACAAAAGAAAACACACTGTGGAGCCATATACAAAATTGGTTGCCGGAATTGTGACTCTGTTTACATTGGGAAACGGGTAGACCCTTAAAGAAACATCTGGAGGAACACATGAAAGATGTTGATAATGATAATAACGCAAAAAGAGTGCGGATGCGCTTTTTAGTAGTCTTCAAAAAAATGTCAATTTTTTCAAGGTCCTCTTTCAGACAGTTCATCGGTTTAGGAGGCAGTATTTGATTCCATCACCAAAGGGTTAGCCTGCACAGAGCTGGGAACTGTCATTTATGCATATAGGCGTATCAGTAGCCGACGGACGTACATATACTTGTTGACGTTAGATTAGTCAAGTCTGGGTAGCTAGCCTCAATATGCTGCTTACCTTGCTTAATTTGCTATATTTTCTTCCATTGAAAGCTGAATATTTCAACTATGCTTTTCTTTGAATTATGCTTTCAATTAGTTCATTTGATTGGTTGTTCAGTCACTCACACTATCATTGGTAAACACATGATGTTTATCATACTGCCATACATGATGTATCATACATGATACATGATGTTTATCATACTGCCTGCGCAGTAGCTAAGCGGTTTAATAATTATCACATGTTTCCTACAGTTCAGTTCTTTAAAAAACTACAGTATGATGAAATTATTGACTTTTCAAATTTTTCAGAAGACCTACATATATCTGATCTGAACCCACTTTAATTCTACATTTTTGATGTCTAAGTTTACATTTAATATGTACATTAACTTTAATGCACCTTGGCGATATACTGTGCATCTTTGGGCGTTTTCACTTTCTTATCAGGCAATCAGTCACAGTCCCCACCCCTTTGGTTGTTCATTTGTTTATTGTTTATTTGCTGGGTGGGGTTGGATGCACGGTGGGGTTGGGTCAGTGGTTGGATGCACAGTGGGGTGTTTTTCGCATTTTTCGGCACCCTCCTTTGTTTAAAAACAAATAATTGTTTAGGAGAACGTGTTAGCAGCGGCCAGTACTCAAACAAAAAAAAAACACATAAAACAAGGAGGAGGAGTAGTGCCCCCAAGCAGGACCAGCATGTGATATCACCAGGTCAGCCCGTGTAAGGGGAAATAATTTGAATTACCATTTAAAATTAGATTTAATGCTGTTTTACAATTTGAGATTAGGCCTATATATTTGAGAGAATGCCTTGCATTCCATAATTGCTTTGAAACCAAGGCCAGTGCTTATAATTCGCTTAATTGTTTTTAACTGCTTTGGCTTTCCTAGAATTCAATTTTAAAATATTTTCGTATGGGCAATGAACACTAATGATTGTAATCTTAAGCTGTGTCCAGACAATCACAGGCCAAACTAAATTTTATTTTTATTTTAGGCCTGAAACAAGCCTTGAGCTATACTATGTCAGACCTGCCAACTCACCCGATCCTGTTGGGTGTCACCCGATATTTAAACAAATCTCCATTTCACCTGATCGAAAGTAATTTTCACCCGATTTCACAGGCCACCCCCTCCCCAAAAATACTCCGATTTATGCATAATTTGATTGATTTGATCATTATTATTCAATATATTTGCCACCTGCTCACTTCGCGGTGCAATAAACAGCCATTTCCAATTCGAATGTAGCAACCCGTGGCCAATGATTTGTAGTGACGTGACTTTTTTGGTATCTTGCATCATCTTTTGGTTAATTATGGAAACCTCCAGATTTTTTGGTAAATCTCCAGATTTTTTTAAGATTCTTAAAAAAATCTCCAGATTTTCATGACCCAAGGGTTGGCAGGTGCTATGTGTGCATGCTTATTAAGGTAAGTGTACAGGTTTTGATGAGAGTAAGAAAACTCTAAAAAAATTTTTTTTTTTTAATTACATTGCAAACTGTCCAGAAAAAGAAATGATAAGGATATTTATAAAGGGGAAGACATGAGTTTGCAAGTCAAATAATTTGAATTGAATGATGACATTTAATAATCCAAGCTGGCTTTCTATCAGTTCCTAGCCTTTAGGGCAAAACCATTACCAACCATTTGAAGTGTTTCTCTCCAAGAAAACAGTCTACTTTTAGAATTTAAAGGTCGAATGAGTTTGTGGCAGTTTGCTTTTGTATGGTTTCTTGCATAACGTGGTTCTTAGTCTTTAATATTAATATCATGGTTTTAATGTGCTAAGGTAGCTAACTATGAAAAAAAAGTAAACTTCTTAAAATCAGCAATTACACAATCAGTAAATGAAGTACTGTATAATGAAATTACGAGATACGAGAAGCTTTATTGCAATTTTTTATCATAAAAAAGACCAAGAAAACACAGTACAATAACATCACAAAAAAGGACACGAAATGCTAAATAAATAAAAAATTTCATGAAATAAAACAAAGTAAAAAAATTACAAAAAGCTCAAAAATAAAGCAAAAAAGGGATTAGGCCTAAGAGAGAATAGAATTGGATATATTTACAATTTTATATACAATTTAGAAACATTGAAGCAAAATATGTACATATCAGCGATTCTGAGTAAAAAATTTTAAAAGGTATAAAAAAGTTAAATTTATAATTAGGCGATAATTAAATTGATATTTACAAAACGATTAAAATAAATTCATAAAAAAAAATTAATATAAGATTTACAAATAAAATTATTTAAGGATTACATATTTTTTTTAAATTATTTAAAAAGTCTAGAAAGATAGCGTTACCAGCATGTGCTCAGTCTACCAATTATTGAAAAGACCACAGTTAATAATAAAACGTTTTGACCTTTCGCATCTAACTTTAGGGAGGTCATAGGCTTTCTTAGAATGCAAGTTGTACTTATTAACTGTTATTTTCCCAGTATTGTCGTTTTTTAATTGTTCTCTAATTTCTCCATTGTCTAAGTTCCCCTTAAGGTAGGTTTTAGTAACATAATAATAATAATAATATTTTAATAATAATAATAATATTAGTAATTAATAATAATAATAGTAATAATAATAATAATAATAATTATAATAATAATAATATTATTATCATTGATTATGCATGGAACACAACATCTCCCTGGTGGAATATTCCATAATATTGCTGTATGAAATAAATCAGCACCTATTGGCACACATACTTCCTAGATACTGTACCATTTATACTCCTGGGAGGAGAGAGACAACATGAACAAAGTGACTTCCCATGGCCACAAGTGACTTTCATGGATTCAAACTCCAAACTGAATGCTGTGGGTCTTAGCCACAACCATTACACCAACTGTTTCCACATTGTTCCAATGTGAATGTAAGCCTATCAAGGATACTTTAAACTTGATAACAAAAACATTGGTAAGATGAGATAAGTGTTATTTGGTACACGCTCAATAGCATAGATTTTTATTTCTATTTTTTAAATTTTAACTGAGTTCCTATTATAGTCATGTGTTGTGAAACATAAACATACTGTACACGAAATCTACAAAGTTAATCAAAAAATTCAAAAATTCAAAATTTACAACCAAACAATATTTTTGAAGACTTTAAAAATGATCCACAATACTTAACACACATTGCACTATTCATCAATTATAACATTCTTTTTCAAGTATGTAAGCTAAAATAAAGCTACTGTATATATAAGGGGTCGTTCACAATTATTAATATTTTCACAAGTGTACAAACAGTACTCTTTTTCGGAACCCCTCCAGGAAGTGTACAAACAAATTTTGATTTTGCAAAACCATTCTCCATTTTTTTGTGAAGTCAACTAAAGCTATGTACTTGGTTGCTTAAAAATAGATATTATATCCATGGTTACATTATAATTTTACCATTACTTTACAAATTGAAAGTTATTTTGAATCAACATTTTTATGCATAATGTAAAAGTACAAATTTGTCCTCCCCATGGCATACTGTTTGCACACTTGTAGAAATGTTGATAATGTTGAACGACCCTTAAGTGAGAATAATTGCTTTTTTTTAAATAAATAATTAAGCCCCATATCTGCTCACTCACACAAACGGACACCATAACAAAATTCTCAAAAAAGGTGATCAAACTAAAATATTACTTGTAGTTTATTAAAGTTTAGAAATTTACACTGAAACCAAATATACTTCTGTGAATTTAAAATGTTGAAATGTTGTGTATGTGTGTGCTCTCATATTTTATTTTAATGTATTATCTCTTCGAAAGAACTTTTGTTAATTTTCTCTGTTTTGTACTGTTTGGCCGGGGCCCTATTAATGGGTACTTGGCTTTAATCTCTCTGAACCGGAAGGGTCACCCTTATTATATATGATACTAATAATTTTAAAAAATTGAATTCGTATACTTATATTAAAACAATTTTGTATTCTTCCTTATTCCTTTCTGCCAATATTATTTACACTGACATTGAAATTAGAATGTTTTATGCATATTTTAATGTTAATTAAAAATGTTTATAAAGTTACATTTTGCATTTTCTTTCACCATACAGTGCTTAATTTATAAGAAAGTATAATACCTACTCAAAGTATTGAAATACATGCCATTGTGTTGGGATTCAATATTTCAACATTAATTACTGTATATGTCATCATCAAGAATTAGTGCCTTATATTTATGGAAGTAAGAAATGTCTAAATTGACTAAGAAACCAACATTTGCGACTTATAGTGTACCTTTATAGATTGTAATTGCAAAATGTTTGCTTAGGCTAGGCCTATGGTACAGTAGTATGATGCAGGCTACATAGTACAGAGCTGCCATCATTGATCCAATAAACAGGCTGAATTATCCTGATATGTGGCTCTCAATCATCCTCAATGAGTCAAAAAAATAGGTTGATGACATCCCTTTTAAAAGCTTATGGGATTGTTTTCCCATTAGGACATTTGTACCTCTGTGAATTCAAACCGTAATACTAAGAAATGTCTTACCTCATTTAAGAATAGGATGTGGTCCACCTAAAAGGGAAACATCAAAGCCATGTAGCTGTCATCACTAAATATCACTTTTGTGCTATTTTGTGTCAATAGTCATCTGGATTCAAATTGTTAAAAACACAATAATTGTAAATTCCAGAAACCTTTGCAGGGGCGTAGGCTGCTAGAACAAAAAAATGTTTGTATGCTTTTCTAATTAATACTGTTGCATGTGTGACTATATGAAAGTAATTAAAACAAGAATAATGTCTTTTGATGTATTTTAAAAATCATGATAACATTTAAAACCCATTAATTCACATTAGGCTGTTGCTTTGACTATACATTTCCCCAGTACAGTACAAACAAATACAAACAGTAACATACCCCATGGATGGCAAAAGGAACAAGGGAAAACAGTGTAAAAGATTAAGAGATGATATTGATATTTATTGGGGAAGAGTGAAATGATGCAACACAGCAAGAGAAAAAGATTGATTTGGCGTCAACATCCTGAAACCTTTGTCCAGCAGTGGACCGGCATTAGCTGATGTTGAAGCCTCTGAACGTGGTTGAACTTTGAGTAGGTTACAGCTTAATCTACCATATGGGATTACAACCCAGACAAACCCAGCCGCAGGAAGAATCTGAGATGATCCACCCTTTGATAATTCCGTTTTATCATTTTATAATTTTAACACCAATTTTATTTTTAAAATAATCTTTAATTCATATACAGTATTTAATACTTATTTATTGTTAAGGATAGGCCTAATATTTTACTGCAATATGCATAATATGCCTATATATATATTGCCATAAAATATTAGGCCTATCCTTAACAATAAATAAGCATAGGGCTACACTTATTGATCTATAGGAAAATACAGTTATAGATTTATTTATTGAAACAGCTAACTTAAATACGATAACAAAATTTACACTAGGATAAATTTGGAAGTAGCGACTGTATACACAAATTGAATAAGCAACAGAAGTTGCAGCGTTTTTTTTATAGGAAATATTTCTTGTTTATTTACCTTTTATGAATTTTATTGGTTGAGGGCAAAGGTTGTGTATTTTATGGTAATTTCGTATTGAACCTAGTTGTAGCTGGTCTCTCTGTCTCTCTTGGTCTGAAAAGTTCTTTGAAAATATACCCATAAAATTATATAATCAATGATTTTTTTGTTCAAGAAGTCTTTTTTGTGTGATTACTTTATTCAAAAATATTTGATTTAATCCAATCCAATATTAAAAGCTACAGTACCTACAAAAATTATGTGGAAAATAACTCTACGATACTGTGACTCGAACTAGGGCGGCCTTGATACTGGTAAGGATGGGAAGAGTTTTACCATTGCACTGTTACACCCGACACTGTGATGGTCAGTGACTTTTCTACCTTTTATAAACCGTATTGGTTGGTGGCAAAGGTTGTTTATTTATTTTATGGTAATGTTGCATTTAGTTTTAAAAAAAAATTCAAGTTGCTATTAATAAAACTTTAATTTAACCATTTATTATAATATTTAAAATATTTAGAATGACATATTTTCTAGGCACATCTGTGTTTTATGGTCTTTGTTTTTATTTCTTGCATGTACTGTACCAATAGAAAAACCCTATGCAAAATAATAGGAAAATGGGATAGAGCATGGAGGAAATAATAATATTAATATACGTCCTCCATGGATAAAGGAAAAGCAGAATGGGAAAAACCAAAACACCATGTAATATTAATAATAGCTTTCCCACTGACATGGAAAAGCCAAATGAAGAATCAGAACAGAAACAACAGCTTTTCCGCTGTTGTGGGAAAAGCCAAATTTTACCATAGTTTCTATTTAGGAAGTTAATGGAGGATGTAACAAATTAAACTTAAAATAATAAGTGTATAATTCTTTTTGAAAGTAACATAGAATAAATAAATTTGGATACTGTAGAAGTATGGATTGCATTTGTATCCATGTTTGTCATCGGCATTTTCAATATGCAGATCTCGGATATAGATATAAAAATGGAACGATCGATTGATTGATATAAAAATAAGACCCCCCCCCCCCACACCGAGTAATGTTGGCAAAACTATAAAAAAATTATCTTTAGGATGAGTCTTATTCCTATTGAGATAGGCAAGTCTGTTTCCTTATATTTTGTTTTATAATACTGTATTTTGTGTTTTGCTTTATTTCTCCTTGTGATTGTGCTAAAAAATTAGGGATAATAATAAGGTTTTTTTATAAGAAAGTATAATACATACTCCAAGTATTGAAATGCAAACCATCGTGTTGGGGTTCAATATTTTGGTATTAATTATGTCATCATCAATAATGATGATGACATAATTAATATTGAAATATTAAATCCCAACACTTTGACATGCATTTCAAGACATGGAGCATGTACTGATGATGACATAATTAATGTTAAAATATTGAATCCCAACACAATGGCGTGCATTTCAGTACTTATTGTTTAGATTCTTCAAATAGTTGTTAGATTACTAATGACCACACACTCACCTATTAGCTGCACTTAAGTCTTGATTTTATTTTCTAATGATTAACTTCTTTTTTTTTTCTAATGCCTAATATGTGAATTTACAGTGAAATATAAAGTATTTTTCATCCTATGATTGGTGCAAGTTAGTTATTGTTAAAATAAAGAAAATCGTTCTATATATAGCAGCTTCTTAATGCCATAAGGTATCAACTTTAGTATCTTGTTGTTCGCTGCATTCCTCTTAACCTTTCTAAACCACATTAATTTGCCATTGAAAAGGTAAACTGTGTGATGCCTGGAATGTTGAAATCAACCAGTGAGAATCTAAGTACCTCATAAAGCCTAGTATAATTATTGGGATGCATATATTATGGTCATAAATTAAAATGTTTTTATTCCAGAGTTTTCCCCGACATTTCAAAGCTCAACAGCATTTAGATTGTAATGAGGTTTTCAGATCCTCTGTTGAAGTACTGTAGCTTAGGTGAGACTTTCTTTATACCTTGTTTAGCGAACCTGCCGACTGCAAATATTGATGATTTTGAATAAAAATAAAACTTTATTTTTGGCCAATTAGCGTACCTGCCACCAAGAAAAAGTGGAAATTTTACATAAAAAATTAAAGTTTTTCTTTACTGTATTTTTATTACGCCCTGAGCTGCATTGAAATGTCCAAAGATAAGGTATGTATATTTCTTCCTAATAATATAAATTTGAAGCATTTAACCATCCTATTTTACATTCACCAATAAAATTTTATATTAATTTTCTCCTCCGTCTAGATGATTTTGGCAAACAATTAAAATAAGAAAACAAATTTTTATTTTTATTCTGCCCTCCTCCGATAATCTTTTAAAAAATAAGTGCGCAAAACAAGGAATAAAAAAAAATTCTCACTTACTCTAGTGTTTAGGCTATTTTGCTATTTACAGCTCAGTGCAGTATTAGGTGATTGTGTGATCAACTGAAGCTCCACTGGCAGTGCTAGGATTTCCCAAACGGCGGGGCAACAACCCAACAGGCAGGGCAAGAGTAGAACTTTGGCGCTTAATGCCATCCAATGGCCATAGATTGTCCCCTTCCCTAAAGCTTTGCCTACACTATCAAATTTGATGTGACAAAAAAATGTGATATGACGTCATATCACATACTATCAAATTGTATCAAAAAAAGTTGAACATGTTCCATCAAATTTTATGTGACGATTTTTTGATGAAATTTGATAGTGTAGAAAAAGCCTTAGTGAGAACATTTTTTAAAATAATAATGCACTAGACGCTCATACAGGACATCTTGACCTGAGAAAGGGTGTTTGGTAATGTCAAGCGAAAATGATCCTTTGGTGTTTTTTATATCTCATCAGTGTCTAAACTATAATTAATTTATATAGGCCCTCTTCAAAGCCTCCCTCCACTGAGCTCGGGAGTAAATAATTGAGTGTATGATCATAGTTAAATTATAAAACTTAGTTGGTTGCAATTTCGTAATATATTTTTAATCATAAGGTTCCCCCCCCCCCTTCAACCATATACACATCTAGATGTGTATAAGAGACAGATTCTGGGACAACCTTGTGACTCAAAGATACTGTCAAAAAAGTGGTACCAACCAGTTTGTTTTTTTTTTTACTGTGACTCGTGGCTCATAATGGCACTCTCAGTTATGTCATGGTTATACCCAGGTATATTCATAATGATAAATGATTGTCAGTGTGTTGATAATGGTAAAACAAAGTGTAGTTATCTTTCATCATATTTTCTCAGAACCTATGATAAGTGTCAATAATTACTAGAGTAGATTATACATCTCTTTATAAAGTGATTTTTATTTTTTTTAATAGCTTTCATAGTGACGGTGGTAGCAGGTGTATTCATAAATGATTATCAATGTGTTAATAATGGCAGTAAGAAGTGTCAGTACATAATAATAATAGGTCGATTAATATACAGTTATTGTATTTTCTCTAAACCTACAGTAGTGTCAATTAGATTTAGGTTAAATATTCCTTTAGAAAGTGATTTTATGTCTATTTTTATAATGGCTTTCACAGTGGGGAAAACATCATTGGTGTTGATACTGATAATTATTATATACAGTATTAATAAAATTTACCGGTATACAGAAATTATAATTTTAGTTTTGATATGAGTATTGCTATAGTTCTGTTTGGAACTTCAATTACAAAAAAAAAAGATCTATTTTCCATTTAAAATGTCGATTAGCGCATTCTGCAGAACATTATCTAGTTTTCCTTTTCTAAAAAGGTCAGAGGTTCAACATTCTCCAAGCTTTTACAAGTCTTTTAACCCAATTAGATTCTTACAATCCATCAGTTAATGGTAGCTGCACAGTCATCACTTGTCTGAGCCACATTTCAGAGAGCTCTATTCTGATTGGTCAAATCTATGAGGATTTCTTGGAAGATACCACCCACTGATTAGTCTGCTGCAGTCTTGATCAGTTCAGTGTGTGAAGTTGAGAAAGCATTTTATTCTGGTAGGAAATTGTATGATAGTTAACACATGGTTAACATGTATAGGAGAATATTCAAAAAGGACAGGTAAGTTTAGGTGTTTATTTTTTCTACTTAATATAGAAAATATCGAAATTTAAAGATATATGGGGTAGATTGAAGTAGGCTTTATCAGCATTATGACTCTAAAAGCCATGTTTGATATTATCACATATCACTTAGCTATGTAGTAGGGGCAGGCTGAGGTGTAGGCCTGCATGACACTTGGAGCAGAGTGGATACTGCTTAAGCCTTCTTGACCTCATTAATAACAAACTCCTTAGTTAAGATAAAATAAGATATACTTTATTGTTCTTATACACAATCAGTGGCGTACATAAAAATCATTTGCCATGTTGCAAACAGTATTACACACGCAATATCAAAATAACACATTAGGCCAAGTAACAAATATTCCTTGTTTCTCGTCCCCTCTCACCAATTTTTTGGCCCGCATCAATTTTTTTGTTTTTTGTTATTTTAAAAATGTTGGGTTTTTTTACATCGAAAATGCATAATTTAAATTGCGGACAGATTTTATAGTTTTCAAATGCATTTTTAAACACAAAGACCATGATAACAGTAAGAAGAAGCAGTGACAAAACTATTGACAGATTGTTTACAACACATTTTGCTACGCAGAGAACATTCTTTGGCATATTTTGACGAACTGTGAAAAATAACAAATATCAAATAATAAGCGCCTCCCTCACCAACTTTAAAAAAAACCCAGGACGGGAAACAAGGGTTTTTTTGTTACATGGCCTTAGTCGTAAAGAAGTTACTGCATAAATCATGGAGGTATACCTCAGTGCATAAATTAACACACATCAAACAACTTAACACACATCATATAACTTACGGTCTATCTACAGTATTAAGTTGTTAGATGTGTGTTAAGTTATGACTTATCATTATTTTTTACTCTGTTAATAATATGATAATGTCATGAGTGATCATGATGTGATGATAACAATTTGGAATTGATGGAATAGCGGTAATGACAGCAAAGGTCATTGACCATACTTGTTAGGCCAAATAAAATTAATTGTTTGTTTTACATCCTGGGATTTGAAATTATTTTTTGATGAGGGTATTTACTATTCGATATTTACTACCCTATATACTAATGGTAAAAAGGCTGGTAAATTGTAAAAATTATTTTTTATATATATATATATTATAAAAGAAGTAAAGTGAATCTTTATAATGTATTTCTGCCATTTATGTTCCTGCCTCGACATCATTCTTTTCAGATATTCATTATTTTTATTGTCCATCGAAAAATAAATGTTTTTTTTTTTTAAATAGCAAATAGTAAATTTTTTTCATGATACTGGAATTCATTTAATGTCATTGTTAAGACATTTCAGAGCACTGTCACATTTAATTAAATATCTAAATTGAATGAGGGCAATTCTATTGGTCATCGAGCAAAGTTGATTGATCAATGTAATTTACATATCCAATACTATATAAATAACGTGTACGTGGATGTGTGAATATTTGCAGCTAATGTGCTACATGATGTGTCTATTAAAGTAAAGTGCTGTAGAATGAAACAACTGTAGTTAATGAAAGCAAAGATCATTTGCATAATTATCCAATGTGATAAATATTTATATTTTCTGTTTAATTTATGTAATAATAATTTAAGTGTTTTTGATTGTATAATAATATAATTCATCATCATTAATATTATTAGTATTTAATATTATTTACAGTAATATGTTTTAATTTATTGTTTTGATATATTAAATTAACAGTAAATAGTTATAATAATTATTAAATTATATTTCTTATGTTATAATGTAAAAGTCAAAAATAATATTTTTAAAACTCCAGTCCCCAAGTCTCATTATTAGTAAAGCATAACTGTCTACTGAACAGGATACCCTGTATAATGAAGAAATTATAGACCTATTAGCTTAGCTTGAAAAACTGTGCTTTGCTCACGGGTGATCAAATGATCCAATTTTTCTGGGAAACTGCCAACCCTGTGGACACAGATTTCTGAGATAAATTACCTGTTACTATTATATTATATTATTATATTTATTCGGTTTCAAAACATACAATTCAAAACTTCACTTGTTTGCAATTTGCAAAAAAATAGTACATACGCCTAGCACTAAACAATAATATTAACAACCTTGAACAATACAAAACAAAATAAATACCAGGACATGCAAAAAAGGTAACATTAATAATAATGATAATGTTGAAGTCAGGTTATAATTGTTGTTGTTGTTGTTGTTTATTATTATTATTATGTTCCTAAAACCTACCTTAAGGGGAACAATTAAAAAAAATGACATTAACGGGAAAATAACATGACTTTAAGGGGAAAATAACACAAAAGATATTCCCTTTAAGTCCCTTTAGCATATATTATTATTATTATTATTATTATTATTATTATTATTATTATTATTATTATTATTATTATTATTAATATTATTATTATTATTATTAATATTATTATTTTTATTATTATTAAGTATAATGATTACAATAATTTGATTTTAATAAAAGCAAAAGTACATTTTTTTTTTATAAAGCATTTTAATGTACTGTATATTGTACATCACATGCAAGTCAGTGTTAATTTTACTGTTTTTGTGATCTAAATAAAATAAAATGAAATGAATGAGAGATGTGCCTATCCAGAATTCACAGACTCAAACCAGTAAGTTTAAGTTACAGAAAAAACTTATAAAACAATTTTATAAAAATATATATTTCATTACATTTTATCATTAAACTAAATTCATTACATTATATTACATTGTATTTCAGTTAATTTAAATTGCATTATTGATAATTAGCAGTGATTAAACTTTTTTGCTTCTCTAAATAATAGACAAAGTTTGACTTGCTAGTTTCTACTTGTACTTGCAGCTCATGAGGACCAACAGCGACTGTAGGACATCATCTTTTTTTTTGTGCAAACTGTCAGTTTCACCAAGCTGTGTGACTTTAATTTAACTACAGGAAGTGATCATGGAAAGCCTAAAAAATGTTGTCTCCTGTGTGTTATTGATTGCTACTTTTTCTGTCCGAAGTGTGAATGGCGACATAAAAGAAACTAACATTTACAATTTAAGTAAGTTTGGTGTTTGTAATTTTGAAAGAAGTAAAATATAATTGGAGTATTATTGCAAACTTTATGATTAATATTCCAAATGATTCATATAAATTGCCTTAGTTAACAAATGTATTTGCTTTAAATGTCCAAACCTATGGGGTTATTAATATCTAAATGCTAAAACAAATACTATAGGTAGGCCTACAACTTTTTTAGATTTTCATATCTTAAATTTAAAAAAAATATATTTATGTGCCAATTGTACATGCTGACAGTAACATTTACAATTGAAGTAAGTTTCTGTTTTTATGTTGTTATTTAAATATCCATTATTAATTTTTTGTTATCCTTGCTTGCTTTCATGATGTACTTTTATTGTTGTTTTTTTTTGCAAGTAAAAATATAAAGTGTAATTGGATTATTATTTGTAATTCATATTCAAGTGAACTGTCATCGTAAAGTGCATTATTTCCTTTAAAATGAATATATAAGTCTAGAATATTATTAATTTTTATTTACGGTATTTATTGTACACTATTCAAATATTTGTGGTGTCTCATTTTATGGTATTTGTGAAAGATACCCTGGGTTTTTCCTGAGAAAAGTATGGGAATTGCTTATACTGAGGAACAACACTTATATTTTTTTAAATAAAAATGTATACCAAGCTATTTACTTAAATTTATTAAAACGTAACCAATCAAATTCAATGTCGAAAGTAATGTCCTTCAGAACCTTTCAGAATCATTTATTCCCTATGAACCGTGGCTTGCCACTGGGCGCCCACTACACTTCAATGACAAATTGTCTCAATTCAGTTTTCCTACCGAACGATTCCGTAAATTAACCATTCCATATAAAATTAACTTGTTCAACTCAAATGTAATTAATGATACATAGTTGCTATATACATAGTTGCAAGCTAGGTATGTTTCCTGCTAAATTGATGGATAGGTTTTTTCTGATGGTTTTAATTTGCTGTTAATCTGTATTGTGTATTTGTTTTTTTTAAAATTGTTTTACCTTTTATCGATGTAAATTTTGACGCAACTCAGTTTGTACTGCCAGATCAAAATATTTTAAATAATAACCAATAAATAAATAAATAAATAATACCAACAAGCTGCAGATCAATCAGCCTCTCGTGCATCCCAAATTTACTAACCATTAACAAATTTTTTCGTAGCTATTGCACCTAAAGATCCTTATGTTGAAAACGGCACAAGTCTTAAAATGTATTGTCATGTTGACTCGCAACACACAAGAACTGCAAATGATCTGATATGGTATGTTGTAAACGGGGCCACTGAGGATTTTCTACCAAACACTTCGTTCAGAGCAAACAACAGTGTCTCTGAACTTCACTTGATACCGCCGCTTGGTGATACAACCTACCGTTGTGCATTTTCAGATGATCATTCAAACTACGAGGCATCTGTTGTTCATACAGGATGTACGTAGCCTGTAGCTAAGAAGTTCTCTTTTATTATTATTGTTATTGTTGTTGCCGTTGTTAAGTTGTCATCGTCGCCATTGCTATCACCAATATTATTTACTTAAGTAATGATACTGATACAAAATTTTTACAAAGCAAAAATTCACAGAAAGAAAAAAAAATGGCTTGCACCTCCAATTTGTCGATTGATTGATTGATTGAATTTATTTAGTATAAAACAACATTAAGATTCATATAAAACAGACAAGGAAATAAAAGATTTAAAAAAATGACAAAGTGAAAGTAACCAGTGCCTAAAATTTAGAGAAAGAACAAGACAAAAAATGATAAGTTGCGATGTTGCTTATACACAGGGATAGCCCATGAAAGTAGTTAAAAAAACCAGTTATTTTCAATGAGGTCCATGCATATAAAAAGCAAGAATGAAAAGATAAAAATTTAGGACTAAAAACATCAAAAGTAAAGAAAATGGATAAAACAAAGATAAAATTGAAAATTAAAACAACCATAAAAAAGAGAATATAAAGGATAATAAGTAAAAGCAGTTAAATCATAATCTTAAAAGTAACTTCAGAAGTTAATCTTGCAAAATGTGAAATTTAAATTGAAGCTTTGTCTTCGCTATAAGTTTATGTGATGGGTAGATGTGATTTGCACCCATGTATTCAAATTTGTAAAAAAAGATTAAACATAGCTCAAATCCATAAGTTACAACTCAAAACCTACAAATGCGGTTCTGTATTTATGTCCTGTAGGATCCTGGAATTATAATTTTTTTCCCAAAGTGTCAATCAAACTTAACAACTGACCAATCAGAAGAGTGACGTGTTGTCCCACGTCATACGCATATGTTTGCGTATGTTTTTACACTGCCATTTTGTACCTTAGGAACATATCGAAGTGGTGGGACTTCGCGGAAAGGGTCATTGCCTAATTCTTTTAGATAGAATTTTAAGCTGTTGACATTTGACCTTTGTACAAAAGAGAAATTAGTAATAGCACACTGTTTGGTGGTTAAGATACTTGGCTTACAATCCCATTAGAATCCCATTCTTGTCCTCTCACTAAGACAAGAATTAGTTTATATATAGCTCTAAAACAAGAGCTATGCTTATCTGAGATAAAAGTCCTCACATGAAGTGTGTATGTTGTAAAATGGATTGCCTCTTATACTTTAGATATGTGGTTTATTGCAATTACAAAAAAAAAAATAAAACATTGTGATTACTGTACAGTAGATAAAAAAATAAATAAAACATTGTGATTACTGTACAGTAGATGAATGTCAATGAGTATACAGTTGAACCTCCAATTGAAAAATATAAAAAATATGACTTTATTTTGCTGTTGTAAATGTAATCAAATATATACTGTATGTATTTTAGTAGTAATCAAAATTCAAAATTCATAAAAACATAAAACATGGCAGCCAAAAGGCTGAATTAAGAATTATGTTAACATCAAAAAGTATAATATAACAATAATAAAGGAAAATAAGAAAAACCCAACAGAGAAACAACTGTATTCATGACAATAGAATTATATATAACATTATTTCGATAATTACATTAAAATTACTGAATATTTTAATTAAAACGTTATTGAGAAAATTACATTATTATTTATATTAACTATCATGACATTGAAAACATTAAATTGTTGAATGATAAATAATTAAATATTAACTTTAAAACTACCTAACAATAATTTAATTAAAAAGAGACACCAAAAAATGTAAATAATTACATTAGAAAATTGTCATTAAATATTTAAACCTTGTTTTTTTTAACACTTGCAGATAGAACACAGAAAGCGAAGAATTTTGCATGCCACAGTAGAAATATATTATCATTCTGGTGCGATTGGGAACTAGTCACAGATCTCCATATGTCAATCGCTCACTCATCTTTCCGTTATAGGTAGGTAAAGGTAGGAGATTAACCCATAACTCGCATCCTCATGTGCTTCATTGCGTATTGGCATGGTCCATGACTATTGTAGTAGTCATAGAGAGGCGCTTTAGTTCATATCATTGCACCACGACGGGTTCTGAAATAGCCCATAGCATCGGGTAACCCCCTACTATTTTGAAAGATGCAATGGGATCTTTAATGTGCACACAAGCCAGGTGTATACATAGGACCTCCCATTTTTTGAGTCCGAAAAGCCCTGGTTCTGCCAACCGAAACCTGGGCGAGAAGCAGATCAAACCAGCGCTGATTTTAAGGCTGTAGTTAGCAGTGCCCCTTGCCTAACCACTGAATACTGCATATATTTTTGAAATTTGTATTTGGCCTATTGCAGTAACATAATGGTGACACCTCAGATTCCTGATATAAGTTATTGACATCAATAATTTTCCCCTCTTTACGGTTGGCCTATCCCCTCCATTCTTCCAGTTGCCATTGCAGGGGTCCCAAGTCTGCCGGAACTTGCAAGAATCTCCCAGAAATTGGGACGGCCTCCCACACCTGCAAGCAAGCAAGAATCTCAATTTAGGTGCTTTAAAGGCTTAATTAATCGATTTTAGAGTCTACTAATATGTAGAAAATACAGTACATATATTTCTTTTTCTCCCTGATGAATTGTGGTTTTTCTCCCCGACGTGGGGGGGGGGGGCCTGGCGCCACCCCTGCTCCTGGAATTGGCTTCTTCCAACTTGGGACCCCTGCCATTTGAATATTGTCTTCTTCTCAAGAAATTCATTTAATTTGAATATTAGGATCTATTAAAATATAACAATGTAGTCTAAAGCTAATTAATAAAATCTTTTGTTGATTATACTAGAGGAAATATACCAAGGGGTTGGCAAGAATGTAAAGAGCTGAGAAGCAATGCTGATGGGACTAAAAACACCTGTACTGTATCCCCAGCCACTGATCCTCTATACAACAAATTTCTTAATACTGTAGAAGTTACAACATCCAATGTGTTTGGAAATACAACTACAACGCTGGATTTCTATCCATACTTTGAAGGTACAGTAAGTCACATAATTGATAGCCCTTGCAATTTAGATGCTGTTAAATTTGAAATGCAAATTTTGATAAAAAAAAAAAAAAAAAAAAAGCCAGTATAGAAAAATTTATAATTTAAAGGAAATAATTTAGGCAAATTAACCCATAATGGCAGTAACTTGCAACTAACTTTGTAACTAACTTTCACAGTTGCAGTGGAGAACCACTCAGTAGTCACATCCTTCCACAACTAAAGGAGATGAACTAAATCGCCTACTCTTCCGAAACTTACACAGCAATGTAATGTATATTCTTGCCTATAAGACAAGGCTTGAAATAGCAAATTACGATCAGATTTTTAGATTTTTAATAATCATGCGACTAACTGTTAGTATTGTCACCATGTATGCTTGATGGGCCAGAAATGAATGCCGTATGTTTAAGACGATCAGTTTTTAAGTTTTTGTTAATGCTTTTTATATGCTGATGCAATGAAATCCATGAACTTTACCAAGCCTTGGACTTATATGGCGATTTGGAGTGGGGGTCGTCTTATATGTCCGGCTTACAAAAGTCGTCCAAAAACCTTCTCAAACTTGGGGGTCGTTTTATTCATGGATCGCCTTGTATGCAAGTATATAGGGTAAATGTACACAAATCAGATGTGTACACTGGTATTTTTCATGTTTGAAGGTGATTCATGTTTTTATATAAATTTATGGGTCAATAAAAATATATAAAATTGTTTTTATCTCTTTATCAATAGAATTCCTGATTTATGTGGTGATATTTATTTTCTCAAGAATAAAATTGTTTTGTTTTTTTTTGTTTGTACAGTAATACCTTACGCACCTCATAATTTAAATGGAGAAGCATTAGATGGATTTCGATTGAACATTACATGGGAACTGCCTCTAACATGGCCTCCTCCATACATTCTGAATTGTCAAGTTGGCTATAGAAAGAAAAAGG
Source organism: Anneissia japonica (assembly GCF_011630105.1). Taxonomy (NCBI): domain Eukaryota; kingdom Metazoa; phylum Echinodermata; class Crinoidea; order Comatulida; family Comatulidae; genus Anneissia; species Anneissia japonica. Next base: position 319,366 of record NW_022753836.1, read on the forward strand.
AAGGAGAACGAAACAGAGCTAAATTAAATAAAACTATGGTAAGATTTTTATTCTAATAAAATATTGTTTTCAATTCCCCATTTTTGTGTGCATTCTTAGAATAATATTGTCATAATTTTCCCTTTTTTTTTTAAAGATTGATGACTGTGCATTAGATATGCAAGTAGTGGTTGGGAACCTAGATCCATCCACAACATATGAAGTCCGCATTCGAGCAAGATCTGAATTTTCAGTAGAGTCGGAATGGAGTGAGTGGTCAGATGACATTGAGTTGTTTACTCCTGAAGAAGGTATTCACACTGCCCATTTACAAATTATTGATGCATTTTGAGAAATGGTAAACATTTCTAGATCTGGCTTATAAAAAAAATTATTTTGTTTTTTATGCCCGACTTACCCAAAATGTACGAAAATGAGGTTCGGCATTTTAGTTGTTTTTTTTTTGGGGGGGGAGGGTTTTTTTTTTTTTTTTGACTACAATAAAAAATACATTTCTTTAATGAGCTAAAAGGCTGGAATATGACTATCTTGCTTGCTTGGATGCAACAGTGCTATGCAATCATTTTGCTTTTAAATATAGATTTTAAAATGGTCTTTGTTGTATTTCGGTAAATTTTCTACTTTTTAGGCATAAACATATTTTTTAGGGGGGTGGGGGTGGAAATTTAAAAAAAAACTTTTCCTACCGACCTACACATTAATTGGATTTTCTCAAAAAGTGGCCAACACAAGAAATTTTTTGTTTGACCTCATTTCAATGCAGTTGGCGTATCCGAGAGTTTTGAAATGCGGGGGTGGGGCTCATCAGTTGTACGCAAAGGTGAATTTTGGAGGCTCGACAGGGGCCCTGAGAGGGGTCCGAAAATTAGGAAGGAGAGGCAGGCAAAAGATGCAGAGATTTTTAGATTTATCTCTTGGTATCATGTGAATGTATGGAAGTATATAAGGAGGAATCCATCCAACTTAGGATGGACCTTGATAAAAAAAATCTATTGCCTCAAAATTTCCCAATTATTGTACTTTAGGAGCATTCGGATCCCTGAAAAGTGAATTTCTCAGAGTTCCTATTTAACTGTACATTATAAGCAATTGGATTATCTGTGAATATTGTTAATAACTTTACATTAAACCAACAGTTGCAATTAAAATTTTACATATAATTGGTGATCCGCTTCACGAGCGGATCACCTCTTGTTATTGTCAGAGATCATCTTTTTTTTAATTCTACGTTTCTCCCCATATCTTGTTAGCACGATATCTCAAAATTGGCACGAGATTCGTACATGTACGTCTCAACGAACATTTAGCTTGGCCTGGAATAGTCACAATAAGGTTTTCAAAGTGCACAGTTATGCGTGACGTCATGTACGCGCGATCATATCAGCTTAACCAATTGCCATTTCGAAATCGTATTAAGTGAGCATTAACTTCAAGTCAATATTAAATGTAATGTACCCTAATTTTACGTGTGTGCGTCATATCGCGCGCGTACGCATGCTTCAAATTTTTAAAATGCTCGGAATCACTTTTTGACTAAAATACAGCACGTTTCAGGCCATTTTGAGCATTTCAATTTTTTTTTTAATTTTCCACTATGCACATGCATTTTTACGCGTGCAGCATGTAGGGAAGCTAGAAATTACGTTTTTTTCAAACATATCAAACATAGGGATCTTTGCGCGGATTTGTGCCGATATACAGTGAAAATATGCTAAAAACAGGCCTATTTTTAATCAGTTATAGCTCCTTAGGATGAAACTAAATCATTTCCGAGCCTCTAGGGCTCATAGGGCTGGAGCTTATCCCCAGTTTCTGTAGTGTGAAGCGGATGAGAGTTGTAGTCCCCCAGGACGGGACACTAGTCCGTCGCAGGTTAGTCCCCAGCAGTTTGCTGGTACCCATTGATACAACTGGGTGGACTGAAGCAATGTAGCTAAAGTGCCTTGCCCAAGGACACAAGCGAATCTGCACAGCGGAGACTCGAACCTCCGACCTTACGATTGAAAGCCCAAACGTCAACCGCTGTGCCAATCTGATGAAAAGTGACCCCCAATTTTTATTACATATTCTGAAAGCACATGAGTTGTAGATATTATTTTATAGACCATAATGGCTGATCGAACATTGTGACATCATCAAATTGCCATCTGAATTCAATGAAACTGAATTTTATCGATGACGTTTTGAAAATACGCATTTGACCGTATCTCGCTTATCCTTGGTCAATCGCATTCCAACTTTGAGTATGTTATAGCTGAGACAATTCTCTTTCATATGTGCGACATCTTCTACATTTTGATGACTTCATCATGGTAAAAAAAAAAATGTTTTTTCTGACCCCCTTCTTCTTTCATTGCTCAAAATGTTGATGACTCCATAGTATATTAACCTTTCGTCATTTCTGAATCATATTAAGTGAGCATAAACTTTAGGTCAAGGTTGAATGTCATGTACCCAAATTTTCCATTCGCGATTTTTAGCGTGCGCGTACATGTGCGTCAAAATTTATATATGCTTAAAATCATGAATATTTTTAATCAGTTATAGCTCCTTAGGATGAAAGGTGACCCTCCCAATTTTTATTACATAGTCTGAAAGCACATGAGTTTTAGATATGATTTTATAGATCATTATAGCTGATCGGACATTGTAACGTCATCATATTGACATCTGAATTCAAAAAACTGAATTTTTATATGATAAATATTATAAATGATAAGAAGTCCCTCACCAACAGGCCTTTGTCAATGAGGGTTGATACATATATCTCATATCAGGAGTCAACACTTCGTGACATTATCATGCGCACGTGCGTCATGGCGTGCTCGTACACATGAGTAAATCTTTTAACATGCTCCTAATATATTTAAAAAAAACTGAATTAGCATATACTTTAGCCCATTTTCAGCATTTAAAAATTGTTCAATCCACACCGTCCGCAGTGACAAGTTCAAATCTAGTTCAAAATATATTTTACAATTTTATTGCCAAGTTGCAAACATTCACACTTTAATTCTATGTTTATCGAGAAGTGAAAATTTGCAGTTGCGTTGTTTTGCCATCGAACGGCTGCGGCATTGTAAACAAAATCTCCCTGAAATCGTTTTAAAACAGCTTAAAAATGCTAAGATCATTGAAGCAGTTGGAGCGCCATGGGGCTCTGACCCCAGGACCACCCAACCGGAGGCCACCCCACTCTCCCAGCAGTGTGCCCCCCCCCTGCAGTCAACTGGTGCAGTCACTCGCGCTTTTCAGATCACCCAGGTCGGTAACTATTTAAATTGATTAGTCAACTGTTTTACATTTACATACATATATAATGGTATAATGTTTTTTATATTAATTGATTTGGTCTAGTGTTATTTCTGATTAAATGACATTTTTATATTTGATGATTAGCTTTCTGCATATATATATTAATTCTTGCTTATTATTCCAGTTCCAAGCGGTTCGGTATCTAACCTTCGGAAGTTGACACAGAAAAATATTGATACAGAGAATCCATCTCTTAGGAAGGTCTACCTGGTTTGGGATGTACGTTTTTTTAATTCCTTCTACATTGTGTATATTTACAGGATTATAACTTAAATTCGCGTTGTTCTTATTCTTTATGATTGAAGTGTTCCCTTATTAATCAGGTGTCACAAGTTGGAAGAAATCTCTTCCAGGAGATCTGGTAGATGAGCGTTCTTAACATATTTAATTCTTTTTTTGCTGTGCAGGGCGATACCCATCGGCACTGATTTCCGTGAGACAATTGATAACAAAGTAGTAAAAACATGCAAATATTTCATAATTTTATTTCACTCAAAATGAAATGAGTCTGGTAGGCAAAAAAGGGAACATGTCCCTGTACAAGATGCCTACCAGAGAAACAATGATAAAGGCAAAGACATAATAATAATAAATATAATAATAATAATAATAATAATAACATTGATAATTCTTATCCACTGGTTGATAAAAATATATTAGGAGTCACTAACAATGTGAAAGTACTTTTTATTGCTTCTTGCAAGTGCAAGTTTTCTTTTTCTAAGATCACGGAGTATGTCGTGTGTCATTTATGTCATTTCAATCAATGACGATGGAGTACAATCTTGCTTTAAATCTTATGAGTACTGGATATTGTTGTTAAGGTCTTACAAAAGGATTAACAAGGATTATGAATATTTGATACATTTCTGCTTTATTTTCAAAATTTATATTTGCTTATTTTTCGTAGAGTTATAGATGCCACTAATTTAGTAATACAGTATATCCACTATATTTAATTTTTCGGCAGACCAGATGAACTTTTCTGGCAACTTGAGATTTGGCATGCAGTACTGCTTTTTCAGAACCATGGACTCTAAATATCTCTGGTTTAACATTGTATATATTACAATTTATACTTACACCAGATCTTTTTTTTAGTTACAGCCACAAACTGACAGTTCAGATACAATAGGTGGTAGTATATGCTTAAAATACACAAGTACATTATTAATACACTAGTTATATACAAATATTTAACAGTTGGGCATTTTCTAGCACGCTCAAAAATATTGTAACTATTTAACCTTGTAATTTTATTTTACACTCAGGAAGTGCCAAAGGATCAGTGCAATGGCGTCATTCTTGGGTATAATATATATGTTTCAAAAGATGATAGGTTACCAGATAGTCCAACGTATAGTGTGCCGGCCAGTAAACAGATCGTAGAAATCACAGGTAAGATCACATTCAAACATGGGCAATCGTGGCACCAATCAAGGCATTAGCGCCCCATATCCCTGGTATGACAGAGGAAGCATATATTGCACTTGCACAGTAAGTAAAGACAATGTATATGTACAAGTGGTGGTTTAGTGCAGCGGGAATGGTTAAGTTTCCCAACCTAGAGGTTGGGGTTTCAATCACTCGCTGTGCATTTCACTTGTGTCCTTGAGCAAGGCACATTGTGCATTCTCCACACAAAGGTATAAGTGGGTACCTGGTAGGGTTAGAATATGCCAAATATGCTGATTAGCTGTGGCAACATCATAATGGAATATTCCCCCAATTCTTACCTTATTCAAACTTGTCTAATGGTTGTATTATGTGGTATGTGTTCTTAAACCCTAAATGTCCTAATATTAAACTTGCGTTTCATCGGTGTTTAATCCAATGACCGGGGTAATCATGCCATTGGTTGGCCACTATCAATGTATTCAGATTCCGCTCAATATATTTGATGCATTCACATATGTAGTGGGATGATTATGAAAATTTCCTAATGTGAATTTGTTAAAATATTTTGTATGGAAGTTTGTGAAATTATTTAAATTTGTTTCATATTTATCATTAATTATTTTGTACGTTTCTATTTTAGCGTGAGAAGTACATCCAAGGTTGAAGAGTGTTCTTCTTCTTCTTTTATGTGTTACATTTTCATATCTCAAAACATCTTTTGTCTTTTAGTTGATCTATTTGATACGTTCAGGGTTTACGTAGTGGCTTTTAATAGTGCTGGAGAAGGAAAGCCATCGCTGCCTGTAGACATCTACGACATGACTCGCAGTAAGTGTCATTTTTTTCTTTAATGTTTCTCATGTAGGTTTATGACTTTATTTTATGCCAGTTTTTTTTTTTAAAGTTCTTTTACATGCAATTAGAGCATCTGTTTTATTGAGAATAATACATAACATTTTTAAAGATTTTAACTTAAATCTCGGGCCATTAGAAGGCAAAAATCTTAAAATCTAAGCAACAGCTGACAAATCAATCTTTGCTCTCTGTCAGCATTTAACGATGCAAAGGCATTGGTTGATTTTTGACGATGTGACTGCATTGGCTAATTGTCTGAACGAATCACATTAACAAATTATTTGCTGTGCATGTTTTGTCGCATTCCTGCAGTGAGTACCTGACTCAAGCGGTTAGTAAATGATATGACTGTAGTAAACATATCTGGAATGATCCTTAAACTCATGTGCACTAGAACCCAGTATATCTTTCAAGATGAGTAGGAGGTTATCCCAGTTTACTACTCTAGTCCATACAGCCCCTTTTGTGGACAGACAAGAGTAGCAAGCACCAATTTACCGGGTAGCTAAGACACGCAGAGATCATTAGGGAAGATGACAATTACTGTACAAGATAGTAACTGAGCATTTTGAGACTTGTGTAAAGCGCTATATAAATCCAACTGCTATTAAGGGAATCTCCAAAACCTAATAAATTTTCGACATCATTCCATTTCATTTTTTTCTAAGATTTTTTATCCCAGGTAATAAGATTTAAAAATTATTAATATTGCACTTTTTCATTGCATTGCAACTAGCTGTCTGTTAATGGTGTCTGTGCCAAATTATTCATATATCCTGGGGTGAAAATAACAAAACCATCATATTGATTTAATAAGATCAGTAGTAAAGTTTAGTATGTCCAATTAAGTGTACTTATATTTAACAAATAATTATAGGAAAAACCTGAAATGATACTGAGAATAATACATCAAACTCAAATAAACAACACCATCATATTGATTATAGAAGATTAGTAGTAAATTAAACTGAAGTTTGGTAAGTCAAACTACAAGTAAACATAAAGAGATAATATTGTTTTTCCGGTGGTAATTATTTTAGTTTATTAACATAATTACTACTTAATTACTCAGTAAAATTGTAAGAAAGTATAATACATACTCCAAGTATTGAAATACACGCCATCGTGTTGGGATTCAATATTTCCCAACACGATGGCGTGTATTTCAATACTTGGAGTATGTATTATACTTTCTTATCTGAGATTAATCAGTGGACCTTTCGGTTTTCAGTAAAATTGTATTATTTAACAAATAATTATAGGAAAAAACCTTAAATGAGGCTGAAAATAATACATACTGTATATTAATTCTGATTATTCTAATCTGGAACTTGTAATATTTCATATAATTTATTTTTTTTAACAGTTCCTGGAAAACCAGTTAATGTTATAACTACCGCATTATCTGCAAGCTCAGTTATTGTGGAATGGTCTAAACCAGTTGAGATCCATGGCAGGATTCTTTTTTACATGATAGACTGGAAGAAAACAAGTCAAGATCAAGAATGGTAATATGATTCATAAAATTGACTGCAAGCATGCTCTATAGTTTTTTTTTTTCTGTGTTGGGCAAAATTAATTAATGTAAAAGGTTGGATCATTTTTGCGTCTTATGTGAAGCATGGTATGAAGCATTGAAATGGACTTGTATGTATTTAATGCATGCAAACTTTAAAAAAACCACACCTTGGTTCTAAATGTTAAGTTTTCAGTTTCTGTCAGAAGTTTTATCAGAAACTACTAATAATCTAGTGTATTTCTTGTATAAAGATTGCTTGCAAGACCCTTATTCAATAGTGGAACAAAATGATCCATGTCAGTGAATTATCCAACAAGTTTACCATCACAGTTAACTTGTAGGTTGATGATATGTTTTGGAATTGGAAAATTGTTTATCAATGGACCTTCTAGTTTTGACACTCCACTCATTTTCCACTCATTCACAGGAGTACAGAGGAGGTAGAAGGCAGTAAGCATAGCTTTGTTATTAGTGGTTTGGATCCTTATACCCATTATGAGTTCAGAGTTCAAGCCAACAACTCTGCTGGTCTAGGAGCATGGTCTGATAGTTCACAGGTCCTGACACACGAATCAGGTTTGAAGCATTTCTTTTGGTTCAGAAGTAAATTCATAAATATATATATATGATAATTCAATGAATGAACTAGAAAATTGAGCTAGGTTCATGGGAGGTCTCTGGGAAACCTTGGCAGCATCAGTGAGTAATAATATTGTTAATAATTTATATAAAATTGTTTACCAAACCAAATAAGTTATCAGAGCATAGAGAAACATCTGTTGGCTAGTGCGCATAGCAATGAACTTGAATCCTCTTGTTTTTATCAATTATTTAAAGGAATTGAGATTCGTCTACAGTAATGTGAAAAATTGGATTATTTGTTTTCATTCAGCTCCAACTTCATTTCCCCGAGATATAACACTGACGACTGTACCTAAGAGATCAACAGAGCTACTGCTAACATGGATACCGCTGGCCAGAAGTGATAGTCGAGGGAAAATATTAGTTTATAATATATACTATTGTGAGAAATATTTATCTACAAGCAATGAATTTAATGCATCAGCTGAACTTCAGTGTGATGGTAAGTGTTACAGGTAGTAAGTGATTTTAATATAGCTAAAACACCTAATCTAGGGGCAGATTGCCCTATCATGGACCAGAGCACCATTGTGCTCTATACCACCTTTTACTATAGTGTGATGGCAAATGTGAGTGGTAACACATTTTGCTTCAGTGGCAAGTATGAGTTTGTGTTTTCAGTCTGATGCCTACTGTAGCTACCACCATCAATTGCTATGTATACCACCTTAAAAAAGGATTGTACAATTTAATTTCACTATAATTTAATTAATTATTGTTTAACTATTATAATTACATAATGACAGCTTCATTTCATTTGTTAGATCCCGATACCGTAAACTTTACGGATGTAGATGAAAAAGAAACTGGTGAATCATTCTACCGATATATGCTAACAGATTTAAACATATTCTCTGAGTACCTACTTTGGATGTCAGCTAGCAACAGTGCTGGTGAAGGGATTATAAGCCACAGAGTGTCAGCCAGGACTGATGAAGGGGGTAAGTTACACTTGATGAACAACTACTGTAATGGCCTTCAAAAAGTGTGATGATATAGCAGGTAGAGATAAGCAGTGGTGTATCTACGGGGGAGTAGGGGGCACGTTTCCAAAAAAATTACTCGCTCCCCCAATCGTGCCCCCCCCCCAAAATCACGCTCAAGTAGTTAAAAATCACCTAAGATCATATTATTTTGCGAATTAGCGCCCCTCAACTGATCATTGAGCCCCCTCCCCACTTCACGTTCGCGCCCCTCATCACCCCCCGTCTCTTATGACTTCTAGATACACCACTGGAGATAGGCCTTAATTATAACACAATACTTTAATTTTGTATGATAAAGGCTCTTGTGCACAGAAAAGAACTTGTACACTCCTCATCAAAGCCTGTTCATCATTTTGATCATTTCATATACTTTGTCTCTTAGCTCCAGATAAACCAGATCCCCCAGTGAAAGATAAAGTTGAAGCGTTTTCAGTCAGCATACACTGGAAAGACCCTCAGAAGCCAAATGGCATCATCACCAAATATGTTGTCTGTTACAGTACATTGTCAGGAATTGAATATTGTATAGATGTGTATGAAAGAAGTACAGTGGTGACAAAAAGAATCTATGGCAATGAGAGATATGCCTTTACAGTGTCTGCTTGTAATGATAATGAAGACCCCGATCTTTGCAGTCCTTTTTCCGACCCTCTACTGGTCACAACATTGGTTGGAAGTAAGTTTTCTTTTCAATAACCTGTATTTAATGGCTTAAAAAGGAATGTACCGTAAATAAAAAGTCATATGGCATATACCATTGTTCAGGTTTTTCATGGAGTTTTATCAACAATCACTGAAGATTTATTGCCATATTTAGCTAATAATTAGGAATTAAATTACTGTGTTCTTATAATTGTTATTTATAATTGTTTTGTATGTATTAGCCCCTGACATACACATACAACTGACAGATGGTTTATTTACATCTAAATTTATAAGATTCTGTAAGGGAGGATCCAGAGATATCTGAAAAGGTGGTGGGGGGGGGGGGTGGGATAGTTGAAAGACAACACTTTTACCCTAGGCATGCCCCCTGCAACATTTTTTCTTTTTTAAATGTCTGAAAATAACCTCTGAGGCATTTTTTATGCCAAATTAATCATTTACATAATTTATACCTATTTAATCTATCAAATAACACTTGTTTGTAGAAAATTTAAGAGTTAACACTTTCATGGTACCACCCTGCAAATTTTGTAGTTCCAGAACCAGTGGTTGCTTTTGAAGTTGATCTCATCGCCACCGATAAAGTGGAACTGTCCTGGAAGGAACCAGCTCATCCAAACGGTGTCATTACACACTACATCGTGAGTTATAGACCAGAGAATGTAACAGGTTCAAAGTGGACGAAGAGGACTGTGAAAGATTTGAGTACGACGATTCAGGTTGATTGTAAGACAGGTGTAACATTCTTTACGTACATTGTTGCCGCTGTTACAAAAAACGGATCAAAAGAATTAATTGGGGCAACCACTCAAAAGCGATATGAAATGTGCAGGAAATTTCCTGGTAAGTTTTTTTTTTAAATCCAAAATCGACTGAAGAATTTCATAAATAATATAAAATTAATTAAAATTTGTCTAACGAGCAAGTATATGAAGATTTTGCTGTTTAATTTATAGATAATTTGTTGATATTAGTGGGTCTGAGATACTGTGTTGTTTTTATAAAATATAATTAAGATGGTTTGTGTAGCCCTTACTGTCATGCAATCAACGTTCAATTTACCCAGTATTGCATCGCAACATGTGACACGTTTTACACTAATGGCGGAGGATTTCCACAAATGCATCACAAACAAATGAGACGCATTTATTTGCCTAGAATGAACCACTCTGTTTTCAGCAAAGCCTGGCTGTAAAAACTAAGAGGCTTGGTGCACAAAAAAGTCCTGAATTTTTTTTTTAAAACAGTCAAGTTATTATCCAGTGTTTTAGGCACAATACAGTATGCTTGTTTACATCGTGTTCACACATACAATGCTCCCTACATGTACATAAACCATTGTTTTACTTAAATACTTTTAGTGTTGGGGAAAAAAAGACACATCACTCTGATTTTCTTATTGAAAAATGTGTCATTTCTTTCCTTTAATAATCATTCACTATCACCACAGAAAAAAAAGCTGTACACACTTTTGGAATTGCTACACAACACAAAAAGTGCATAGCAGTTTTGCTACACACAAAAAATGCTGGAAATCAAAAGCTACATGCAATAATGAACCTGTGCTATGATTGGCTAGATATGCTTCTCAATGATATTTGTATGATTTACCATTCTTGATAAAAATAGTCATCTTGAAATTTTATTTTATTTTATTGTTCCATTTAAAATTTGTGGGATCGAATGCAGTAGAGTTCATTGATAATGCCATATTCCTTGCATAGACCTGATAAATTGGCTGGTATAAAATTTAATTAAATAAAAATCTAGAGATGATAAATTGTATTGACCTGGTGCCCTACCATGGAATAGCGAAAGAGTGTCCATTGACTACCTACCGGTGTTCTGTGGTCACAATTGTTTATACAAGCCTAAAAAGTAAAAGGATATTAACATTAATAATTAACATGCTTATGTTGTGTTTTAGTTCCCGTGGTCATCATGGCTGTGTTGATCCCAGGTCTTGTTATGATGATGGCTGTTGCATGTTTCTACGTCATTAAGGTGAAGAAATTTGAAATATTCAAACCATTCCCAGAGCCACGGTTTATTGAGGACTTCATTGTTAAGCCATGGGTAAGGCAATACAAGACAATTACCTTTTTGTATAAAAATGAATAATATAATAAAGTTACATATAGTGCATGATGCAAAGATACTTCTATGCTTGTAAAAAAACAATTATGAAGAACAACATTTAAATAATTCAAAAACTTCAAACTAAAACAACTAATGCAATATCTCTAAGAGGACAATGACCACCACCATTCGTACTTGGTGTAGTCTTTATCATGTAATTTAACTACTATGATAAATATGATTTAATATTGATTGCAGTTGGAGGCAGGGTTAATATGCCTTCCAATCCCAGGCTCTTAATTATATTTATTAATTATAAAAATATTACACTGTGCAGAAAATGGATAACAAAAGAATTATAGTTAATTATTGTATAAGCATGTACAATCAACTACAAACTAATCGATTGGATAGTAATTAATTAAAAAAATACTTTTCTATGGTTCTACTAAAATGTTTGCATAAATAAATAAAACAGATTATTAACTGACAAAATGAATACACGAGCAAATCTTTAGGAATTTGAAGTAAAGACCAAACAAGCATACTGAACACAAAACTACAAGGTTGGATTTTTGTAATTTGTAAAAACACATTACTCATAATGACATTGTTCATTTCCACCCTAAAATGGTGAATGTGTGGAATGAATATTTAAATTGTTTTAAAAATACCAAATATATAATTGATTTGGTTTTGTTACTTACAGGGTCCTCCATTAAAACCAGAAAAAGAACATTTTGATAAGTTGAAGACATTCAATAACCAGTACACTGCACCACTAAATAGAATGCAGGAAAACAGTGTACCAAAAACTAGCATCAGAATGGACTCTGATCAGGGCTTTGATGAGACCGAAGTGATGGAGATGACTGGAATTCACGACAAAATTGCAAAAGCCATTGTGCTTTCTCCCTCCTCAAGTCTTGGCATTGGACGATCGATTCTAAGCCATGACAATCACCCAGACAGTGTAATAGAAGACTTTGAAGGAGATTATGCTGTTTTTGATCTACCTGTTCAGACTTGTTTTGACAATGAATATTACCCTGTTGTAAATAATCAGCATGTTCACAGAAATTCTGATGTTAAAACAGATTCTGCTCTTGCATTGATTCAATATGGCAACAGTTATGCCATTGAAGAAACAAGTGGACCAGAAAGAGATAATATTTTGCTTAAAAGACAAGACTCAGTGGAAAGTCAGTATATTGTGGAATATCATACAATGAGTAATGATGGCTTAATTCCAATTGACTCAAGCAAGGATGACATTAATAATTCATCTCAAAAACCTGATGAACTAAGCCAAACAAATGACTACCACTCTATTGGTACAAAAGACTTTTTATTACCTACTTTAAATACGCCATTGGTTGATAGTTGTAGCACGACTCAAGATTGTCCAGCTTCACCAGACAGCTTTGAATATGGTCTTTTAGGCAACAACCCAACCTCGCCACTCAGCTCTGTATCAAGGGACATACCATGTGATACATCGGGCTGTGCAGACCATAGCTACAATGTTCAACAAGCCTTGGTACTTGTTAATCCCTCAAAGCAACAACACAATATTAACAAAGAAAATGTTCAATCTTCAAAGGCGAACAACCTCAGAAATGAACCAAATGTTTCAGGTGATTATGTTTGTAGTCCCACATCATGGATAGACCATGACAATGTTGACCTATACACAGTTGGCTCATCTCCACCACAATCATGTAACAGCATGCCATATTCACAACTGTCAGTAAGGCCAAATGAGCTTAAAGAAGGCAACCTGAGTGATGGTGTGAGAAAATGTAATTCCTCAAAGATACCAGAGTGTTTTGGCTCATTAAAACCATCTGTCAAAACTCCAAATGATGAAGATGAACCAGTAATTAATGTGTCAGATTCTGGCAACAACAGCCTTGGTCTTGGAGTCATTCCAGTTAAGACTCCAGATTTTAAAACAGAGAATGGCAAAATTGTGAGTCTACCAACAAGCTTAGCTGGCAACACTGTGATGCAGAGACCTCAGACCCAACTGGATATTGAACCACTTATAATAGATGATATGTTTGCCCCAACTTGTAAACTTTAAAACAACCAATGGTGTCTGATATGTATATTAGCTTTGTTCCTGTAGCAAATCAGAAATGACCTCCACTTACTTCTTGGTAACATGAGATCGGATAGTTTGTAAAATTTTGAAGAAAACAATTTTGACAGTCATTTTGAAGAATTTCTTCAAATACTGTATATAGATCTACTTATTTTCTTGGATTTCATAAGATATATTTATTTAAACCAATTTCTGATAGATTCCATTCCTAGTGAATTGTCAAGTATGGTATTGAAACTATTACAAATGTTAGTAAGATGTATGCACAGGTAAATTTAAACCAATAATACCAGCACTTCAACAGAATCTTGTAGGAGGAAAGCCAAGAATGTCACTATGTGGTACCACTTTATAAGACCATCACACCAACCTATGTAAAAATCTACATACTTTAGATGTATCTTTAATTTGAATACCACAGTATAGTATGTATAAGCATAGAGCTATAAATATGAAGCTCTCCTTTGGTTTTTTTTTGTAATTGAGTTTAAGTCAACAATACCTTTACATTACAGTATGTACATTGCTAATTTTGTGTCAGAATATTTGTAGATACAGTAATATTTTAACAATGCCGTAAAATGTAAGTACCACTAGGCTGGTCATACTAAATATATTAAATTTAAATCTTAATTTTTTACTTCGTTTTCTTGAATTGTGTTAGATCGAAAAAAAAAAAAATGCATTTTGGTAGTCATTTGGTAGAACTAGCACATAAAAGTTCTCGTTTCTACCAAGGAAATGCAGAGATTGGAACCGACTACCCTGTGATATTATTAAAACAGTATCCCTTGACAGTTCAAAGACATGATATTAAACACATAAAACTAAGAGACCTCAACCAACAATTCAGACCATGATGCACTCTTCCCTCTCCTGTGGCTCTACATGGACATTTTCTTCTGTCGCCATGTATGGATCAACATTAAAGATAATGTATTTTAATTTTGGAGTATGTGCAGTATACAGTATCTTCTGAATGAGGGAGCAACATGATGCATGACAGCTAATACAGTAATAGATTGTGTGCCATGAAAATTGCATAAGCCACAATAACAGTTACACTGTCAAAATGGCATTCGGATGGTGGGTGGGTGGGTATCGTAAATATGATTGAATTTGAATTGTTTTTCTGAAATTTCTGTGAGCAAATTGTGTGCCTCCCCAACCTTTCTGAAATGTATGGCTTTAGAAATATTATATAAACCTCGGATCCGCCCCCTCAGATTACCTTGTGCCTGTATATAACAATAGAAATGCTCCTTATGCTGTACAGTAAAAGCATAGCCTCCCCACAGTGTGACTTCGAGAATTGATAAGTAGGAGTTTTATTTGAAACGAATCAGACATGCCAAAGTTTAGTTATTGTTTGAACAAACAATTTCCTACATGGTTAGGGTCTTTCCATTTCTGGAGTGTATAAATTACATTTAGTGATGCATGCATGGATTATGCACAGGCGAGTTTTTCAGCACTGTGCACTTGTGTATTAATTTTTACCTAATCTTCGGAGGCAGTTATCTCAACTATGACAAACTAAACTAACATTGTAAGGCCCTTGTCATATACAACACAGACTCAGAAGGCAATCACCAACTCAAATTCTGTCTTAGGCAGACAGATTATTATCATTTCGGTTTTCAAATTAAAAGTTTAAACTTTTTTAAAGCCATTTCTTTTTTTCTCTCTCTCTTTCGTGGGGGCTCAAAGCCATTTCTTTACATTTTTATTTTTTTACTAACTGTTGCGAATCATCTGTCTATAAACTGTATGATACATCATGAAATTTCATGAATTTTTTTGGTTTATGCAGTGAACAGTGATGACCTTAGTGGTACAGGTAGGTACTTGGCAACTGTTTTATGATGATTTTGAAATACTTTCAATAAGATAATTGAGAAATAATTGGAGGTCTTCGTTCTTCCTTTTGTAGAAGTTTTGTTTTATAGGGTGTCTATAAAACGAAGACCCTTGAAAATTTCACAAACAGACGACCAAAAAATGTCGTAATTTTGATTTTGTGACAGCCAGGTGTATTATCATCAAAATAAAAGAGAAAAAATAGGGGTCTTCGGTTTCAGTCTTCGTTTTAAAAAGGTTGAATACCCGGGTCCTAGATACATCACTGTTAAGAGTTGACCTATCATCATCATCATCATCACCTTTTTTATGAAATCCGACTGTTCAATATTTACCTTTTGTTATTATATTGTATTGTGTGAAGAAATAAATGTTTATTTGAAATTGAAAAAATTATTGTCTGCTGCCTTCTATTGGTGAAAATTTCATTTTTATTGTTTGTAAGAAGTTGGCTGGTTTTCTTGGTTCTCGGCAGTAATAGAGATCTAATTACCTTCTGTATTGTACCATAGAAAATAAAACTTAATTGTCTTTGATGTATTTACTTTAATTTACCTACTTCGTGTGCCGAAAACTAAAATTATACTTTTTCTCATACTTCTCAAATTTAATAAAGGCACGCGCACTCGAGTCGTGTATTATAGACGATAATTCAGATGTTAGTGGGCAGAGACTGGCTATAAGATGTACAGTACTCTACTTTGGCTGTACAACGCTCTTTCGTTAAAAACCTAGCTGGGTATTTTTTATGCATTTCACTTCAACACCTTTCAGGCATATTTTTTACTTATGAAATTACATTGTGGTCGAAAAGTGAGAACAAAACCCCCTTAAAAATATGTGGGGGCGTGTCCCCCGTCTTCCCATGATCTGCGCCCATACTGGTAGCCAGTACAGCCACTACCCGGTCCCATCAAAGGGCGGACACAACACCATGGTTGAAAAAATGGCTTCTCTGCAAAATGAATGTCCCTCACTTAAAAAGGGTGGTAAATTTAGATTGCAAGTAATTAGGGCCGGCTTGACCATTAATACCTTTGTGTCACATAACAGCCTATACTGATTCCATCGGAGTCGATTCTCATCCTACAATTCCAGTCTCCAGAATCTAAAAAAAAAAAATTTTGAACTTGCATCTGTTATAACTAAAGATAAACGTTAATCTTTCTATCAAGAAATTATATATTTTTAGTTGAATAGAAGTTGTTTATTAAATTATTATATGGATCATACTGTTAATATCTGTGCTTTTATTATGCTTTACTTGAATTTCAATTTTGTTTTGGTAGTCTGGTTTTTTTTTTATATACTTATTTATGAATTGCAACAAAACTCTAAATGAGTTGTTACATGTGCTGTAAGCCTACAAATGAAACCATAAAATGTATGAATTGTAGTAATATTTCCCACACTCAGTGTTGTAACAATGACCGTTATTGGATCTGTTTTAGTTGTACAGGTATTTTATTTCCATTCAATAACATTTTAGATGATAGTGAATTTTACCATGAAGTCAAATATTTTTTTCACAATCATAAAGTTAATTTTGATAGACTTCAGTCCCTAATCTTGGACCCTTTTGATATCTCATTAAATAATACTGCCAATCCTGATTGTATGCTCTTCGAAAATAATAATGAATGTAATTTTGATCTTATTGATACCTTTAATTTAAAAACCACAAATATTTCTTCAAATTTTAGTATTTACAATATGAATTCTCGCAGTTTAGTTAAGCATTATAATGAAATAACTGACTTTATTCATTGTTTAAATCATAAATTTTCTGCAATATGCTTCACTGAAACCTTTTTTAATAATAATAAAACCAATTTTTCTTTTTACAATATTCCAGGATATTCTCTCCTACATTCTTCAAGATCTGACAGGGCGGGAGGTGGTGTTGCCA
>NW_022753836.1:339281-346781 GCF_011630105.1 Anneissia japonica
AATTAAAATATTGTTTAATGTTTTCTTCACACACATCATATTTATGGGCTAAACATTTTACAGTAGTTGTTTTTCAGTGATAAAATAAAAATGAAATACGTTTTTTAACTGATCAGCGGACAAAAAACGTAGCTAAGAAAGATCCTTTTGCCTTGCCTTCATGCTCAAATCTCGAAGCAAAGGCCGTTGTGTAGCGGTCTCAACGTTTGTATAAATACACTAAACTTTTCGTGTCGCGCGGGTTTGTGTTCTTGTCTAGTTTTTCCTTGATTGCTTGCGGTCAGAGGTATTTGAATGTTTGTAAATAAACTAATAATAAACTAAAATTTTCGTGTCGAGCGAGTCGTTCTTGTCTAGTCTTGTGGTCGGATACGGTACTACTAGTACTACTGTACTACATTTAAAACATATTTTAAGGGGAATTCTTTTGTCGTCTGAGGTTCTCCTTAACATTGTCAAATTTTACCTTTACGGACAGTATTTTTTATTATGGAACTGTTTTTACCATCTTCATTGTTTTATGTTCCCCATGGCAACCCTTTCACCAGGATTTTTAAAGAATGGTGAAATTTCAGAAAATGTCCTCAAAATGTTAAGGGTGGTGCACAAAATTCTAAAGGGTGGATACAAACAATTTCTATTCTAGTACATAGCAAGTGACACGCTAAGTCTGTAGCAAGTGACACGCTAAGTCTGTTTATTGACCTTGCATTTAAATTAATATTTTTTTTAAGCGTGGTTCCAATATTTTAAGCATGGCGTATAATTTGCCTTTTTAATATTTTTATTTAAATTATGTTGTTTCTGTGAGTATCCTACGTAAAAAGATATTTTATCTGCCATTAAAGATCCTAGTTAATCGTTTTTCATATTATTAATTTATTTACATAACAAGAATATTATATTCTTGTTATAATAATGATTTACTATAAATATTGTTTAACATTTACGGAAATAAATTTTGTTTAATGAATGAATAATTAATGCACTTGACAACAACAACTAGGCATCAGTTATTATTTTTAATGGTGTCTACCACATATTTCTTCTTCAATTATATACAGATACTAAATAAAAGCTCCATTGTACAAGTATATTTATTCAGTTTGTTTTCAACGTAGTACTATCAGATTGTTTTGAAAGCTTTAATGCAGTCACTATAACAATATTCGAATTTCACAAATTTCGACTTCTGGAGGAATTCAAAAAGTTAAAAGTGAGGGGGAAAGGATGGAACGGAGGTTGGGGGCTGGCGTTGGGCTAGGAGAGGGGGATCGGTAAGAGGATGGTTAATGGAAGGATCCTGTTGGATGATAGGGAAATCCTTCCGAATAGAACCGGCAATAGTTCGGTTGAGGGGGTGATAGTTTAGGACAATGGGGATACGATTATTGTTAGAGAGCTTCGGCTTGTACTGGAGGAGGTCTTTGCGGGGTTTAGAGTGGGCTTTCTGTATCTGATGCTTGATTAATTTGAGAGGGTAGCCAGTAGCTAGTGAGATATTTACAGGTAATAGCTTGAATATGGTGAGTATATATATATCACCCCATTATTCTACTGTCATCATATTTATATATGTAGGACTGGTGACTGTCCTTGTAAAATGCAATATGCGAGGGTTATATAATCCTAATATGGCTTATGCCGTCCTGTATATTGTATATACAACCAGATTACAACAGTTTAATTACTATACTGGAACAGCCTCAAACGCCGGGAACCAGCGTAGATTTTTAAACCAATTTCTAAATACGCCATTTTGGAATTCATCAGAATTGTGACTGTAAACACACGCATTTACAGGGTTTTTTGGATTCAAAATAGTACGTATACAGGTATGTATATCATGCCTTTCTCTAAATTTTAGACTTATATTAACTCTCATGCTTTAAAAACATTAAAGTTCAGTCAACCTAGGCCTAGACCAAGGCCCTCGGCATATTACGTAGTTTAGGCTTAGATGAACAACTTTCGGCTCGATCATGTGTGTGAAAAAGCTGGGCCTCTGGCTTAGGGGTGAAGGGCCTAGGTATTTAGAATTGCCAAGAGGCTCCCTACTTTGAGTGTCATAGTGGGCCCCCCTAATAGTAATTCCCTGGTGTTCTATTACCTCAGTGCAGGCCTATTTGAATTCACTATTTCTACTACACTAGCCTCCTATATTAGGCTTAAGGCCTACTAGGCCCTAGTGTATAATATAGAGCCCTATGTAGACACAGGCCTCTAACCCAGGCATAGCCTAGACTCGATTTTATTACAGAGGTTCTAGGCTAGGCTTCCCCCTCCCCTCACTTCCTCCCGTCCTAGACTTGACCACCTAAGCCCCACCATAGTAACTTTGAAAATATTGATAATTTATTAATAAATTTTAATCATACAGGTATGAATGTGTCATCTGCTTTGATATTTTTAATTTATTCTTCTAGGCCTATAACATTTTTAATAGTATTTAGATATTTACATTGATAATAATCATAGTAATAATAATAATAATAATAATAATAATAATAATAATAAAATAATAATAATAATAATTAATAGTCATATTTAAAAAAAAACTGTAAATCAGATATTGATCATTTTAGGGATGTTCTTGTTTGCTTGCTCACTCCGCACCTAAAGTTTACAAAATAACAAAAAGGGAGAAAAAAAAGGAAAATTATACAAGGATAAAAGAATACAAAAGTGATAATAATAATATTAGTAACAATAAAAGTATTATTATTATTGTTATTATTATTATTATTATTATTATTATTATTATTAATAATAATAATAATAATATATCATCCATTCGTCCATCCATTTACTCACTCATTCTCTCACTCATTTACACTCACTCATTTTTTTTTACTCATTCATTCATTATTTTATTTATTCATTTATTCACCCACTCATTCAAACACTAAATTATTCATCCATTTATTTATTTATGCATTCATTCTTTCATTTAATCATTCATTCATTCATTCACTCACCCACTCACTTATTCATTCATCCATTCATTTATTCATGCATTAATTCATTTATTTACTAACTTACTCACTCACTCATTAATTAATTAATTCATTCATTCATTCATTCATTTTTTCATTCATTCATTCATTCATTCATTTTCGTTTATTCATTTGATTTTATTTATTCATTCATTTTCAATTATTCATTTTTATTCATTTATTCATTCATATTAATAATTATGGTTATAAAACAAATGTGTATTTTTTTATTGGAACTAAAAATACTATGTTTTTTGGAACAGTTGCGGATTTAAAAGAGGCCCAGCTGGCCTGGTCCCCACCTAAAGTTAACAAATTTTAAAAAAATGGGGAAAAAGGGAAATTATACAAGGATAAAAGGATACCATAATAATAATAATAATAATAATAATAATAATAATAATAATAATAATAATAATAATAGTAATAATAATAATAGTAATATTCCATCTATTCATTCATCCATTTACTCACTCATTCTCTCACTCATTTACTCTAACTAATTTTTTCACTCATTCCTTCTTTATTTAATTCATTCATTTATTCACCCACTCACTCAATCACATATTCATTCATCTATTCATTTAATAATGCATTCATTCATTTATTTATTCATTCATTCATTCATTCATTTTTATTTATTCATTCGATTTTATTTATTCATTTATTTTTAATCATTCATTTTTATTCATTCATTTATATATTCATATTTTCATTCATTCATTCATAGATTACGCTATGCTTTAATTATGGTTGTAAAACACATGTGTGTTTTTTGAATAAAACTAAAAATTTTTAATTTTTTGAAACAGTGGTGGATTTAAGGGCGAGCCCAACTGGCCTGGTCTCCACCTAAATTTTTCAAAATAACAAAAAAATAGGCAAAAAAGGAAAATTATACAAGGATACACTATTGATAATAATAATTATTATATTAGTAATAATAAAACTATTAATAATAAAACTATTATTAATAAAACTATTAATAATAATAATAATAAAATACATTTAAATATATTTTGAGAGTGCTGAGAGTGCCATTTCCAATCATCTAGAGGTGCAATAATCATAAATATTCTCGCCTTAGCCAAAACCGTGGTGGGGCTGATGTGTACAGACCCACAACCTGTGGATTGGTCCATCTCTGGGCCCTCTCTATTTCAAATTTCTGGATCCGCTATTGAGTGGGTATGTAAGTTGTGCCTAGGCATGGCACTGCTAAGGTAGCATCTGATCTAACAAGGATTATTGATACTATATATTAATTGATAAAAAAAAAAATCACCTCCCAACATAACTATTTAATTTTAAAGAGGTGATGCTAAACAAGTATTTTTTTATTTGGCCTAATTTAATTTAAGGTTTTTTCTCCAATATTTCAACATAGATGGTTATATATTATTATGCAGTAACCTTGGCCTTATGATGTTTTTGCGCACCTAGGCCTACCTCTCTACCAGCAATTTTGTACACAAATATGAGTTATATTACTTCTCAGTGTAATCCTGCAAATTAAATTCTGATCACGCCAATTTCATCCTCAGTGTCCAGTATTCATACAGCACTTTGTTTCAAAGTACTTCACAATTTGCCAATTCATTTAAATTCAAATTCAATTAAAAAATACTTTATTATCCAAAGCGATATTCATTTTGCCATGGTATAATATATCAAACAATGTACAATGAATAAAATATTATTAAATTATTAAAAAGAAAAAGTAACACAAAAATTTATGAAACAATTTAAAAGAGAAAATTTTTTTAAATCCTCAAACTCTCCGGACTTGTATAATCTATTATTTTTATATCATTATTTATTTATTATTTTATTATTATTTGTTTATTTTGTTATTATTGCAGATTACATGCATTTACGTAATGTGTTTTTCAATAAATTAGGACTACCGTATCTCTGACAGACTGCACTTGATCTAGAAAAAAAACATCAAGTCAATGATAAAGTAGCTAGTGAGTGCTAAAAACACACATGTCTGTCCACACGTTAATAAGATACCCAATGAAATTACAAATAGCTTTGTTATAATAATCTTATTATTAGGACTCACATTATATAATTAAAATATGTTTTATTGAAATGATTTAGGCAATTTATTAGGTCAATATGTAATATGAAGGTCTCATTGCTGCCCCTCATTGTCAATCCTTCACTTTATTAAATGTATATCTACATCTCAGAAAAACATAGTTTTTTCATTTTTTGCCTAAATCCTATAAATGTTACGGCTTATAATTTAACTTAAATTTAATTATTGTTGATCTCATTTTGTCTATCCCTCAGAGGAATTTTGCTGATGGTTCTAGCTATATGAACTCGGCAAGGATATTAGTGTGGCCAATATTTTGTTGATGAGTTTGGGCTTAGGGGAAGTTTTAAAGGGGTATATTACTTTCATTAGTCCTGTAAAAGAATTCAATAATTGAAATGTGACTAAATCTCACTTCTTTTACTCTACAGAAAATATTGTATGCAAGCAGTTAAACTGGGAGCAAGTTTATGCTTAACAAAACATGCATAAGGTAGGTGATTTTAATCACTGTATTAAATTTGTGAATACACATAAAAGAGAATTGTGTAGCCTATTGCACAATTCACAATCTATATAACAGTAAAAATTATAAGTAATAAAAAGAAAAAAACAAATAATAATTCATTCATCTCATACAACTTCTACTGCTCCATCTAGAATCCTACAGTATTTTAGTTGAAGAATGTCATTTCCCCTTGTCATACAATACATATACATGTAAGACCATGATTAATGCACAAACTCCCCCACTTCCAAGAAGTATTTGTAGTGAAACTTATTACTAAATAGGGCCATATAAACAATGATTCTCATGGGGGATTGTATGCATTTTTTACAGCAGCTAACAAATCACCAAATTAGTCTAAGTTCTGCCTATCATTAATACAGAAGTTTAAAATGGTTATGTTTTTCAGGGAAAAAATTATCTTTAATTAACAGTGGCGATGTTTCTCCACAAGAAAGTCACTCACATTTTGTTAAATTGTATATGAAGCTGTAATACTTTTTTCTTTCTTTCAGCCTATAGTTTTGAATCCAAGATTTACCCTGTCAGATGGATTTAATGTTTGACCTCAACGGTAGACTGTTTAATTTCACTTCTGTGCAGAGAGAATCAATATACATTTCAATAACAGGCTGTGAAGAGAAGTCTAAAAAATTATTCTGGAAATCTGTTCTGTTGGCCACCACAAACAATTAACTAATGATTATGTATGCAATTCATTATATACAATGTCCAGTCAGAAAAATCTAAGCAATGTTATATTGATGATCACAGATTTAATAATTTGTACAAAGGAAGATTATAAGTCTAGTAAAAGGGATATGTGGCATTCACTGAACATACAAATTATTATAGATTCATATTCCTTGAGGAAAGATAAGATTTTAATATTGGATATAGTTACAACTTGTTATTTTAGAAATTGTAAGAATTCAGAATTACCATTTTTTTTTTGTGAATTATGATATATATGAGAGGCATTAGCTCTTGAGATCATAATAAACATTTTCTTATAAGCTGCTAATTTTTTGAATTTTATGTATAGTATTGCATTGTACCTTTTGGGCAAAAAAAAATATAAATATTTAATCCTACATGTCATTGTTTATTTAAAAATATCATTCTCCATAATATGGTTTTCTTCATGCAATAATCATTTCTTATCATCATCATTAAAGCTATTTTATCAACTTTTCTGCCTCTCATTATGTACCATTGACTAATTTCAGTAATCTGTTTAAAATTAAATCCTCAATGTTTGATGCTTAATTTAAGGAACCATTGAGGGAAAATGTGTTTGAACTGTATGAAAACAGTTATTTAATTTCAACAAATATTGTTGGGCCCAATTCCTTTAGTTATAATTTCTCTTGTAAAAAAAATTACTGTATATTTAACTAAAAACTGTTGGCTATAGTGAAATTATTTTTATTCCATGATCGACTGTATTCATAGAAATTATGTGTGTAAGGGTTTCAAATAATAATTTATAAACCTTCTTTATAACATGTTTACTTTCATTTTTTGACATTTATGTGTATATATATGTTACTATGCATATATGATTATGACTATAAAGTTAATTATTTAATTTATTAAAATAATTTTGTGTCAAATTTAGTTATAATTTTTACTGTAAAAAAATTAATCTATATTTAACTAAAAACTGTCGACTATAGTGAAATTATTTTTTTCCACGTTCCACTGTATTCATAGAAATTATGTGTATAAGGGTTTCAAATATATTTGTATAAACCTTTTTTTTAACATTTTTACTTTAATTATTTGACATTCATCTGTATAATACTATGCACATACAATTGTGACTTTTAATATTAATAAATTTGAATCAAAGGTCTAGATAAATTCATTGTTTGTTATTTTATAATTATAGTTAAAGTATATACATGCATACATACATGCATACATATATATACATATATATACAT
>NW_022753836.1:348120-354421 GCF_011630105.1 Anneissia japonica
TGTATATATATATATATATATATATATGTGTGTGTGTGTGTGTATATATATATGTATATTCAATAAAAAAAAAACAGACGAGATGGTTGCTTTGCCTCAATTTATTTAAAATATATATGTATATATATTTATATACATATGTATGTATATATATATATATATGCATGTATATAGATACTTTAACTATAATTATAAAATGACAAACAATGAATTTATCTAGAACATTGTTTCAAATTTATTAACTTTAAAGTCACAATTATATGTGCATAGTATTATACAGGTGAATGTCAAATAATTAAAGTAAAAATGTTATAAAGAAGGTTTCTACAAATATATTTGAAACCCTTACACACATAATTTCTATGAATACAGTCGAACGTGGAAAAAATTAATTTCACTATATTCATTAGTTTTTAGTTAAATATAATATAATTTTTTTACAGTAAAAATTATAACTAAAGGAATCTGTCCAAAACTTATTTGATGAAAATAAATAATCAACATTATAGTCATAATCATTTGTGCATAGTAACATATAGATACACATGAATGTCAAAAAATGAAAGTAAAAATATTATAAAGAAGGTTTATAAAATATATTTTAAACCCTTACACATAATTTCTATGAATACAGTCGATCGTGGAATACAGTCGATCGTGGAATAAATATAAGTTCACTATTATATTACAACAGGTTTTAGTTAAATATAAATTAATTTTTTTTACAATAAAAATTATAACCAAAGAAATTGAGCCCAATAATATTTGTTGAAATTAAGTAATTGTTTTCATATAGTTCAAACACATTTTCCCCCCAATGGTTCCTTAAATTAAGCATCAAACATTGAGGATTTAATTTTAAACATATTACAAAAATTAGTCAATGGTACCACTGAGAGGCAGAAAAGTTGTTGAAATAGCCTTAATGATGATGATAAGAGATGATTATTCCATTGAATAAAACCATAATGTCTTATATTTAATGAACATGCAGAATGATGTTTTAAATAAACAATGACAATGTAGGGTTAAATATTTAAAATACTTAGTTTTTTGTCCAAATGTACAATGCAGTATTATACATAAAATACCAAAAAATTGGCAGCTTATAAGCAAATTTTACTATTCTCTCAGGAGCCAATGCCTCTCATCATAATTCACAAAAAAACTGTAATTCTGAATTTTTAAAATTTCTAAAATAACAAGTTGTAACTACATCCAATAATCAAATTTTATCTTTCCTCAAGGAATATGAATCTAAAATACTTTGTATGTTCAGTGAATGACACATATCCCTTTTACTAGACCTACAGTATAATCTTCCTTTGTACAAATTATTAATCCATGATCATCAATATAACATTGCTTAGATTTTCTTGACTGGACATTGTATATAATGAATTGCATACATAATGATTAGATAATTGTTTGTGGTGTCCAACAGAACAGATTTCCAGAGTAATTTTTCAGACTTCTCTTCACAGCCTGTTATTGAAATGTATATTGATTCTCTCTGCATAGAAATTAAATTAAACAATCTACCGCTGAGGTCAAACATTAAATCCATCTGACAGGGTAAATCTTGGATTCAAAACTGTAGGCTGAAAGAAAGAAAAACGTATTACAGCTTTAGATACATTTTAACAAAATGTCAGTGACTTTCTTGAGGAGAAACATTGTCACTGTAAATTAAAGATAATTTTCCCCTCAAAAACTTAACCATTTTATACTTCTGTATTAATGATAGTCAAAACTGTTTATATGGCTCTATTTATTAATAAGTTGCACTACTAATACTTCTTGAAAGTGGCGGAGTTTGTGCATTAATCATGGTCTTATGTGTATTGTATGACAAGGGGAAATTATATTCTTCAACTAAAATTCTGTAGGTTTCTAGATGGAGCAGTAAAAGTTCTGAGATGTATGAATTATTATTTAGTTTTTTGGATTACCTATAATTTTTACTATTATATAGACTTTGAATTGTGCAATAGGCTACACAATTCTCTTTTATGTGTATTCACAAACTTAATACAGTGATTAAAATAACTGTACAGTGGGCATAATACTTAATTAATCTGATATTCAACCATTTATATACAGTACTGTAAACAGTGAACCTACCTTATGCATGTTCTGTTAAGCATAAAATTGCTCCCAGTTTAACTGCTTGCATACAATATTTTCTGTAGAGTAAAAGAAGTGAGATTTAGTCACATTTCAATTATTGAATTCTTTCACAAGAATAATGAAAGTAATAGACCCCTTTAAAACTTCCCCTAAGCCCAAACTCATCAACAAAATATTGGCCACACTAATATCCCTGCATAGTTTATATAGCTAGAACAATCAACAAAATTCATCTGAGGGATAGACAAAATGAGATCAACAATAATTAAATTGAAGTTAAATAATAATCCGTAAAAATTAATAGAACTTAGGCAAAAAATGAAAAACTATGTTTTTCTGAGATGTAAATACACATTTAATAAAGTGAAGGATTGACATTAGGGGCAGCAATGAGACCATTGTATTACATATTGACCTAATAAATTGTCTAAAACATTTCAATAAAACACATTTTAATGATAATGTGAGTCCTAAAATAAGATTATTATAACAAAGCTATTTGTAATTTCATTGGGTATCTTATTATTTTGTGTACAGACATGTGTGTTTTTAGAACTCACTAGCTACTTTATCATTGACTATTTTTCTAGATAGTTCAAGTGAAGTCTGTTAGAGATACGGTAGTCCTAATTTAGTAAAAAACACATTACGTAAATGTATGTAATCTGCAATAATAACAAAATAAACAAATAATAATAAAATAATAAATAAAGAATGATATAAAAATAATATAGTCCGTAGTGTTTGAGGATTTTAAATAATTTTTTTTCACAAATTTTTGTGTTACATTTTTTTAAAATAATTTAATAAAAGAAAACAAACCTAACACTTATTGTTTAAATCCCTGATTTAAAAATGATTTTTTATGTTTAAACTATTTTTATATGTATTTTATTCATTGTACATTGTTTGATATATTATACCATGGCCAAATGAATATCCCTTTGGATAATAAAGTATTTTTTGAATTGAATTTGTATTTAAATGAATTGGCAAAATGTGAAGTACTTTGAAACAAAGTGCTGTATAAATACTGGACATTGAGGATGAAATTGGCGTGATCAGTATTTAATTTGCAGGATTCCATTGAGAAGTAGTCTGTGTAGAAAATTGCTGGTAGAGAGGTAGGCCTATGTGCGCAAAAACATCATAAGGCCAAGGTTACTGCATAATAATATATATACCATCTTTGTTAAAATATTGGAGAAAAAACCTTAAATTAAATTAGGCCAAATAAAAAAAAAATACTTGCTTAGCATCACCACTTTGAAATTACTACTATGTTGGGAGGTGATTTTTTAAAAATTAATATATAGTATCAATAATCCTTGTTAGATCAGATGCTACCTTAGCAGTGCCATGCCTAGGCACAACTTACATACCCACTCAGTAGCGGATCCAGAAATTTGAAATAGAGGGGGCCCAGGGAGGGACCAATCCACAGGTTGTGTGTCTGTACACATCAGCCCCACCACGGTTTTGGCTGAGACGAGAAAATTTATGATTATTGTAGCTCTAGATGATTGGAAATGGCATTCTCAACACTTTCAAAATATATTTAAATATATTTTATTATTATTATTATTATTATTATTATTATTATTATTATTATTATTATTTTTATTATTATTATTATTATTATTATTATTAATAGTTTTATTATTACTAATATAATTATTATTATTGTCAAAATTGTATCCTTCTAATTTTCATTTTTTCCCTAATTTTTTGTTATTTTAAAAACTTTAGGTGGAGACCAGACCAGCTTGGCTTGCCCTTAAATCCACCACTGTTTCAAAAAATTAATTTTTTTAGGTTTTAATAAAAAAACACACATGTGTTTTACAACCATAATTAATGCATAGAATAATCTATGAACAAAATAAATGAAAATGAATGATTGAAAATATTAATGAATAAATGAATGAATAAAAATTAATGATTAAAAATAAATGCATAAATAAAATCGAATAAATAAATGAAAATGAATGAATGAATGAATGAATGCATTAATAAATGAATAAATGAATAGATGAATGAATATGTGATTGAGTGAGTGGGTGAATAAATGAATGAATTAAATAATGAATGAATGAGTGAAAAAATTAGTGAGAATAAATGAGTAGAGAATGAGTGAGTAAATGGATGGACGAATGGATGGAATATTACTATTATTATTATTATTATTATTATTATTATTATTATTATTATTATTATTATTATTATTATTATTGTATCCTTTTATCCTTGTATAATTTTTTTTTCCTCTTTTTTTTATTTTGAAAACTTTAGTTGGGCACTAACTCCGCCACTGTTCCAAAAAAATTATTATTATTAGTTCCAATCAAAAAATACACATGTGTTTTATAACCATAATTAATAAAATGAATGAAAATATGAATGAATAAATGAATAAAAATTAATGATTGAAAATGAATGAATAAATGAATAAATAAAATCAAATGAATAAATGAAAATGAATGAATGAAAAAATGAATGAATGAATTAATAAATATATTAATTAATTAATAAGTGAGTGAATAAATAAATGAATTTATGCATGAATAAATGAATGGATGAATGAATAAGTGATTGAGTGAGTGGGTGAATGAATAAATGCATGAATGAATGAATGATTAAATGAATGAATGCATGAATAAATGAATGGATAAATGAATTAGTGATTGAATGAGTGGTTGAATAAATGAATGAATGAAATAATGAATGAATGAATGAGTAAACAAATGAGTGAGTGTAAATGAGTGAGAAAATGAGTGATTAAATGGATTGACGAATGGATGGATTATTATTATTATTATTATTATTATTATTATTAATAATAATAATAATAATACTTTTATTATTATTATTATTATTATTATTATCATTATCACTATTGTATTCTTTTATATTCGTATAATTGTCCATTTTTTCTCCATTTTTTAAAGTTTTGTAAACTTTAGGGAGTGAGCAAGCAAACAAGCAACATTCCTAAAATGATCAATATCTGATTTACAGTTTTTTTTAAAAATATGATTAATAATAATAATACTTATTATAATTATTATTATTATTATTATTATTATTATTATTATTATCAATGTAAATATCTAAATACTGTACTATTAAAAATGTTATAGGCCTAAAAGAAAAAAAATATAAGAGCAGATGACACATTCATACCTGTATGATTAAAATTTATTAATAAATTATCAATATTTTCAAAGTTACTATGGTGGGGCTTAGGTGGTCAATCTGTAAAATTTCCTCCCTGGACCTTTCTTTTTATTCCTTTGCCAAGGCTAGTTTTCAACTTTAATACCAATAACCAGTTAGCTGCACTGGAGCAGTAAATCTAGTAAATAATGTAGTATTTAAGCCAGTCTTGGACTAGGAAGGGAGAGGGTGGGGGGGGGGGGGGAGGAAGCCTAGCCTAGAACCTCTGTAATAAAATCGAGTCTAGGCTATGCCTGGGTTAGAGGCCTGTGTCTACATAGGGCTCTATATTATACACTAGGCCTAGTAGGCCTTAAGCCTAATATATAGGAGGCTAGTGTAGTAGAAATAGTGAATTCAAATAGGCCTGCACTGAGGTAATAGAACACCAGGGAATTACTATTAGGGGGGGCCCACTATGACACTCAAAGTAGGGAGCCTCTTGGCAATTCTAAATACCTAGGCCCTTCACCCCTAAGCCAGAGGCCCGGCTTTATCCCACACATAATCGAGCCGAAAGTTGTTCATCTAGGCCTAGGCCTAAACTAGGTAATATGCCGAGGGCCTTGGTCTAGGCCTAGGTTGACTGAACGTTAATGTTTTTTTTTTTTATAGCATTAGAGTTAATATAAGTGTAAAATTTTAGAGAAAGACATGATATACATACCTGTATACGTACTATTTTGAATTAAAAAAAACCCTGTAAATGCGTGTGTTTACAGTTATAATTCAGATGAATTCCAAAATGGCGTATTTAGAAATTGGTTTAAAAATCTACGCTGGTTCCCGGCGTTTGAGGCTGTTCTAGTATAGTAATTAAACTGTTGTAATCTGGTTGTATATACAATATACAGGACGGCATAAACCAGATTAGGATTATATAACCCTCGCATATTGCATTTTACAAGGACAGTCACCAGTCCTACATATATGAATATGATGACAGTAGAATAAT
>NW_022753836.1:354613-360112 GCF_011630105.1 Anneissia japonica
CTCCTGTGTTGGAACCCATTATTATTTCTTTATACAAGCACTTTACACATATACCTATAGCCCTCCCCCCACCTAACCAAAACTTCTGGATCCGCCCCTGCGACTGTACGCATGCGCCAACTAAGACAAGCCAAGATTTTGCTAAGATGGTTTGATAAATCATAAAATATATTTTCTATAGGGACATCTTAACTTTTTTTTTACTTAAAACATTTGCTAATCTGAGATTGTCTGGGCCCAGTAGCACATGTTGCATTTTGTTTAAGTTGAAACGCAACCAGCCTTTCTTATGTAGCACCCCACTCACCCCCTCCCCCTAGTCCAAGTTACCATAACATGTAAACTAACATCAACTCCCTCGTCCAACTACACGACATTAATTTGCCGACCTAAACAAATATATTTTGATATCCAATCCACTTGTGGTAAAAAATCACATGGGCAATTCTGTACCGTAACATTTTTCCCCATGAACCTCACCCCAGGGATTTTATTCCGGGACTCTAAACAAGGCTCTAGGCATCCCCTTGACAGGAAAACAAATTTGTCATTTAATTGTAAGTTTGTAACCTGCTTAAATATAATTATTCAGTTATGGAATTAAATTGTTTATATTTCAGCTCAAAACAGACAGTGTATATTTAAATTGGACCTCAATGGAATTGGGCTGGACTGCGGCCAAATGGGCGTTCCTGATGTTCATTACGGTAATTTTTACTTTTCTTGATCTCAATTCATTTGTTAGCTTGTTTATTCATGTTGAGCATCGAATAAATCAATCAATCAAAAAATATTATGTCATGAAAACGTTGTGTATGAAGATTATATAGTACTATGTTTATTGTTTGAAAATACTGTATTTATGAATCTATATATTCATTTCTATCGAATAGTATACTTTTTATAAATTTTATTTACCCATGACAATCGAAATTCTAACCAAATTTGTTTGCGCTATTGCGATCTACTAGACCTACCCAATGCCATGTGTTTAATAATCCTCACATCATTACGTCCCGTATGATGATATTATCAATAATTAATATTTAATATGATGATGCTGATATAAGAATTGTGAAGTACGGTGCTATTATGTTGTATCAGTAGCATTTTCAATTGCGATAACTGAATACGACAATCTTCAGGATGGGGTGATCCCCTGGGGGCATCCGGTCTGCCCCTCCCCACCCTAAACTTTTAAAATGGTAAAAAATTGAAGAAAAAAAAAGAAAATTACATTCAAATTTAAAATCTGAGAGTGCCATTTCTGGCCATCTAGAGGTGTTATAATCGAAAAGTTTCTTACCTCAGCCCCAACCATGGTGGGGCTGAGCTGGTGGGAACCCTTCATATTTCAAGCCTACGGGTTCTGCCTATATTTTTATTTATATATTATGTTTTGATGATACTCCGTTATAATTCTGTCTCTGTTTCCTAATCTTTTCTCAATATTTTTCTATTCCAGTGATGAAGAAGCTACAACTATCAAGAAAGAATGTCCGGACTTAATCGTGAAAAGGCAACAGATCATACCAATTATTCATGGATAGCCAAAAATTGTGTCACTTCCTGCAAAAGTTCTGGATATAAAATTAATTAAAATATAGAGTAAATTTGATTTTATAAAATGTTTTCCTCTGCATAATCTCAAAAATAATCTTAGTAATATGTAGTAATTCTTGTAGGCTTTATGTTTATTAATATTGTACTATTACTACTAATATTTATCTTATTAATAGAGAAAGTAACCCGTTTGTTGTAAAGAATATAGACATGTAATAGAATAGATAACATTTTGAGGATTAAAATCAGATTTAGGCCTATTGATTTTTGCCGGATGTACATACAGTAATAGGCCTACAGTATATATATATATAAAATGTATATCACAACTTGATTTCAGTGCTTGAAAATAAATATGAAATGGAAGTGTGCATTTCTTATCTTATTTAATGTCTATGTTTACTGTGATAAATTCATTAGCTAAAATATCATTATTTAAGCTTAAATAAAAGTAAAGAATTGCTTCATCAATATGTGCTACTTTATTAAACTAGCAATTCTTTCGAGGTCGCCCTCAACAAAAACATAAAACTGGAAATGACGTGTTGTCATGCATAATCATGATTATTCAGTGAACCTGCTCTAATTAGACTACAATAGAACTGAGCTAAAACGTTTTATTGTGTCTAATGAGCACATGTGTTAATGAATATGCATGAGCTGTAGCCTAGCAACCGACGTCATTTCCTGTTTTGTAAAATTTGACAGCACCTTGCTCTGAAAACTTTCGTAATTTGTTGGTGTCACGTGAATATAATTGGAAAGAGTGTTTATAAGATATAGTAGCCTGTAATAGTGCTATATCTGAATCGAAGTGATTACAATATATTTAATTCGATTATATTCTGATAAATTATCATGAAATATATAATATTATTATTAATGCAATTACGGAAAAGGAAGTACACACAATGATGTATTATAAATTACACTACAGATTACTTTTATTTCTTACAACTATATAAACGTAATATAAATAGAATATAGATTCTAGTTTTATATAATATATAATGCTTAGGCCTAATTATATTTCAGTATGTAATATCGTTCGAGAATTACCTGTTCGTTTTATAAGAAACATAATTGGAAAATTTGATTTAATTCCGGTGATCCAGAGGTGACGGAACTAGGGGGTGCTGTGTTATGGAGAGTAATGTGTGACCGGAAATGGTCTGCAGTCAATTGGTTGTTACCTGCGCCAGTGATGTTGGAGTATATAGTACAACAATATGAAACTATTATGTAGGCCTAATGAATGAATAAAGTTCGGAGTTTGTCGGGTAGTGAAATGGTTATTTCACATTTTAAGTGCTCCCTAAATTCATAAGTGTAAGCTAAATTACGGTGATTAATTTAATTAGCGAAGATATGGAGACAATTATTTCGAATCCCTCTTTCCAAGAGAGGATGCAAATGCTTTGTGAAAATGAGTACGCTGCGGTACTCATTTTCACAAAGAAATACACACAACTGGTTAGCTAACAATTATGTCAATGTTACATGAACACCTGGGAAGTAAGGTGCAATCACTTTGTTACCTAGCAAACGTCTGTACTGTATGGGGGAGGGGCTCCTGATGTACTGTGTAGCGGGGGACGGTGAGGCATAAGACTAGGCCTAGGCCTAACTAAGACAATGGAATTATATGTGATAGAAAGTACACTTTCGGAAGAAATAAATTAAAATAAGAAAAAAAAAATAACTAAGAATAATTCATTTGCAGAGGTACCTTATTTAAGTATTATACAATGCATCTAACAATGTGGCTCTTGTAGCCCTGGCTTGGGCAAGGCATCCATGTGCAAAGCAGTGGTGTTTGTTTATCCATGAAAAAAGCACGCCGGGAAAGTTTGCCTTACCAGGAAAAGG
This sequence comes from Anneissia japonica, assembly GCF_011630105.1. NCBI lineage: Eukaryota > Metazoa > Echinodermata > Crinoidea > Comatulida > Comatulidae > Anneissia > Anneissia japonica. The sequence continues at coordinate 358,046 of NW_022753836.1, forward strand.
TGACGTATCTACCTTATGACGTATGCATGCTAACTAACGTGAGTGTGACGTCACCAAAAAATTAATATTTTCTATCATAACCAAAATATTAAACTACAAAGTTTCTGGGCGTAAATTCCCTTAATATGAATGAAGGGTTGCTCAATCTCCTTGCCATACAAATTACAGCTCCTACTGACGTCTCAGTCGAGAAATACGGGTAGCTGAAGTTTTTCTCAAAAATCTGACTACAAAACTATATCCAAATTTCACGTTCCACTTTTGAGCCCGAGTTGTGCTTCGCACTCGCCGCTGACGGCGGCGTTCCGGGAACCCTGCGTCCAGTGGTATAAATCCTAATAAACATCAGCGCGCGATTATTTGTAGAATTAAGACCACACAAATTGCTATTGATAGCATCTTGTGTTCTGGCAACTTCATACACATTGTGTTCCGCTGACAATAATTGTACATCGACTTCGCATTTATTGATGGATCGGTAGATTTGACCTGAGACACTGAAAAAATTAGATTGAACTGGTGAGAAATACATTCAAACTAGGCCTTTTTTCATTTTGGCATCTGTGTTAAGTAGGCCTATTTAATTATTAACACTATTAGATTAAAAAAACACTTTTTGGAAACTTTATGACATTCATACTTTGATGTGGTATAGGAATACAAATTCAGAAAAAATAAAATTGATTGTTTTATTGATTTAATACATTATGTAAAGTGTACATGTTAATAAGCGTTATTTTAATATGAGTAGGTGAGTACGCTCCCCAACATCCCACCCCAAATCGAAAAAGTTTGAAAACGATCATATATTTGTGTTTATTTGTGTTTTGCTGTTTTTGTCGAAATTGGACGAATATTTTACCCTGCTGTTTTCCGGTTGTTTTGTGTTCTGCACCATAAGGACTCTGTGAATGGTTAATCACCACAAAACAGCTTTGAAAAAGTTAACTCCGTTTTAGTTTTCAGCTTCCGCATGTTCAACATCCAGAGAGCGGGTGTTTACGTTCGGGAGACCACTACAAGTGAATACCATGTTTGTAAAAGTGTGTTTCTGTTCTTTAGTATTCAAGTTTTCGCTCTTCGTACGCTGGTCACTTAAATGCACGATAAAGCTACTTGCTTGGCCCCAGCCAACTGAACGGAGGGAGGAAGCAGTGCGACCTGTAAGCCATGAATGCACTGAACCTTCCTGTGCATCTCCCCTGCAGTCTATTAATCGCCTAGTCCTGTCAAGTATCACCGCCAAGCGATCATCATATGATGCCGCAAGGCTAAGTACTCAACCTTGCCAAGGCTCGGACCTTCGCTAAGACCCGGGCCCAGACTCAGCGTAGGGTTACCGACCTATTACCGACAAGAAGCCTCGTCGAGCCCGGAACCCGTCAGGGAGAGAGTCAGGTGATTCTATATTGCATGTGATTAGAATATTATTTGGTTCAATTGTACGTACGGTATGGTATTGTTGTTATTACCTGCAGCAGCAATCAAAGAGGATACATTAGGCCTATTTATTGTATTATTGTACAGCGAAATTGCTTCTTTTTTTTTGTCTTATTTTCAAAATTTTTGTGATTTTAATGAACATTTCGTATTTCTTCAAGTGCTTCATATTTCATATAAAAATAAAGGCTACTAAAATTGTGTTAAAATATATTATAAAATATGCAAATGATGAATATGAAACAATTGGAAATGTCTAGAGGCGTTTCAACTTCAAACCAAATGAAAAGCGAAACTTTGAATAATAAAAAATGGAAATCACTTTTTTAAAGCAGCTCTAGGTGCCACCAGAACGCATAACTTTTACGTGTTTTTTTTTGTTTGTTTGTTTTTTTGGGGTTTTTTTTTTGCTAAAAATTGACCAAATTTTCACTTTTAAAAGTTTTAATTTCAGAATCGACAGATTACTGTATGTTTTGTTCATAATACCAACCTTACAGATTTGAAATGCGTGAGAACACCAGTCTGTTGGGAGGGGGATGGCAGGGCCCAGGGTCCAGAGGCAGAGCCATACGGATCTGAGCATTTTAAGCTGTTTTAAATTGATTTCAAGGAGAGTTTGTTGAC
>NW_022753836.1:362064-366953 GCF_011630105.1 Anneissia japonica
GATCCAGTGATATAAATCCTAATAAACATCAGCGCGCGATTATTTGTAGAATTAAGACCACACAAACTGCTATTGATAAAATCTTGTGTTCTGGCAACTTCATACACATTGTGTTCCGCTGACAATAATTGTACATCGACTTCGCATTTATTGATGGATCGGTAGATTTGACCTGAGACACTGAAAAAATTAGATTTAACTGGTGAGAAATACATTCAAACTAGGCCTTTTTTCATTTTGGCATCTGTGTTAAGTAGGCCTATTTAATTATTAACACTATTAGATTAAAAAAACACTTTTTGGAAATTTTATGACATTCATACTTTGATGTGGTATAGGAATACAAATTCAGAAAATAAAATTGATTGTTTTATTGATTTAATACATTATGTAAAGTGTACATGTTAATAAGAGTTATTTTAATATGAGTAGGTGAGTACGCTCCCCAACATCCCACCCCAAATCGAAAAAGTTTGAAAACAGTCAAAAATATACTGAATACACATTTTTTTGTAATAAAACTTAAAAAGCGATTTTAAGCCGCTTTTTTCGTAAAATCATAGAAACATCGTGAAAATTGTGCGATTGTCATTTTTTCACGGAAAAACGATCATATATTTGTGTTTATTTGTGTTTTGCTGTTTTTGTCGAAATTGGACGATTATTTTACCCTGCTGTTTTCCGGTTGTTTTGTGTTCTGCACCATAAGGACTCTGTGAATGGAAGAATCACCACAAAACAGCTTTGAAAAAGTTAACTCCGTTTTAGTTTTCAGTTTCAGCATGTTCAACATCCAGAGAGCGGGTGTTTACGTTCTGGAGACCACTACAAGTGAATACCATGTTTGTAAAAGTGTGTTTCTTTTCTTTAGTATTCAAGTTTTTGCTCTTCGTACGCTGGTCACTTAAATGCACGATAGAGCTCCTTGCTTGGCCCCAGCCAACTGAACGGAGGGAGGAAGCAGTGCGACCCCTAAGCCATGAATGCACTGAACCTAGCATAGCCATTCCGAGTGCCTGTCAGTTGACCGAGACTCCCTGTGCATCTCCCCTGCAGTCTGTTAATCGCCTAGTCCTGTCAAGTATCACCGTCAAGCGATCATCATATGATGCCGCAAGGCTAAGTACTCAACCTCGCCAAGGCTCAGACCTTCGCCAAGACCCGGGCCCAGACACAGCGTAGGGTTACCGACCTATTACCGACAAGAAGCCTCGTCGAGCCCGGAACCCGTCAGGGAGAGAGTCAGGTGATTCTATATTGCATGTGATTAGAACATTATTTGGTTCAATTTTACGTACGGTATGGTATTGGTGTTATTACCTGCAGCAGCAATCAAAGAGGATACATTAGGCTTATTTATTGTATTTTTGTACAGCGAAATTGCTTCTTTTTCTTGCCTTATTTTCAAAAATATTGTTTTGTGATTTTAATGAACATTTAGTATTATCTTCTAGTACTTCATATTTCATATAAAAATAAAGGCTACTAAAATTGTGTTAAAATATATTATAAAATATGCAAATGATGAATATGAAACAATTGGAAATGTCTAGAGGCGTTTCAACTTCAAACCAAATGAAAAGCGAAACTTTGAATAATAAAAAATAGAAATCACTTTTTTAAAGCAGCTGTAGGTGCCACCAGAACGCATAACTTTTACGTGTTTTTTTTGTTTTTTGTTTTTTGTTTTTTGGGGGGTTTTTTTGCTAAAAATTGGCCAAATTTTCACTTTTAAAAGTTTTAATTTCAGAATCGACAGATTACTGTATGTTTTGTTCATAGTTACCAACCCTTCAGATGTGAAATGCGTGAGAACACCAGTCTGTTGGGAGGGGGATGGCAGGGCCCAGGGTCCAGAGGCAGAGCCATAAGGATCTGAGCATTTTAAGCTGTTTTAAATTGATTTCAAGGAGAGTTTGTTGACAATACCGGGTACAAAAATATTTTTAAATAAAGACAGACAATTTGAGTTTCAATGTAGGGCCTACATTATGAGCACCCGAACTGTGTCGCCTACACAAACATTTCATTACTTACACAAACAAAACATGAATAGGCATACTGATGAATGTTTAGTAGCTTGTCAGTGAATTAATATTCACGTATATACTGTCTGATTCGAGTTTAAACTGCATTACCGCTTTTATATTTTTAATAAAACTATCTTCTAATTTAATAGATTTTCCCCGAATTTGTGACAATTCACGCATAGACCTGCGCTAAATGCGTGTCAAATTTATGATCACGCAAGTGTTTCTGCAAAATGCGTGTTTCAACCATCACTTTGAAATGCGGGACCGTCCAGTGCGATGCGAGACGGTTGGTAACTATGTGAGCCTTGGCCTGAGCCTTGGCGAAGTTGAGTACTTGGCCTTGCGGCATCACATGATGATCGCTTGACCATGATATTTGACAAGACTAGGCGATTAACAGACTGCAGGGAAGTCGGTTAGGGGTCTCATTCAATTGACAGGCACTTTCGGGATGGCTGTGCTAGGTTCAGTGCATTCATGGCTTACGGGTCCCACTGCTTCCTCCCTTCGTTCAGATGGCTGGGGCTAAGGTAGTAGCTCTATTGTGCATTTAAGAGACCAGGGACGTACACGGGGGTGGGGGAGCCGTGGGAGCCGCGGCACTCCCGCCCCCTTTGTACACAGTGTTAAAATTTTAAAGCGTTCTTGCTAGCCAATACAAATTCATTCCCAGGATCACTCAAAATAAATACTTCTAATCTAGGCCTATGTAAATATGCATCAGCACACGTTATACATATGCCTACTAGGCCTATAGTAACACAAAGGCCTAAGCGTAATTTTTAAAAATCTTAAATCTGTAAGTCCCAGGCCAGGTCTTTCAGATACAGTAATTTGATATCCTATGGTTTAGTTTGGTTTTTATCGTTTTGCGAGCTTTATAATGTTTTGTTTTAAGTACTACTAGTAAAAATAATAATAATGATGATGATGATGATGATGATGATGATGATAATAATAATAATGATGACAATGATTATGATGACTATGATGATAATAGATATTAAAAAGTGAATAAAATTGTGCTAAAGACGAAAAAGTAAGTTGTGATTTGCTGATCACAATTATTATAATATAGTTAAAGCTTAGTAAGCTTTAATTAGCCCTAATTTGTCTTGGATATTAAGTAGATCCCTGATAAAAGTATGAGAAATTTGTTGGCGCTTCATTTTGACTATATGTTGATGTGATGATGATGAAATTTAATATAGGCCTACAAAAGTGTCATTTCCAGTCATTTAGAGGTACTATTTCCTAATATTTTCCCACCTTAGCCCCAACCATCATGGGGCTGAGGTGGTTGCGAAAAAAATCGCAAGTTGTTCTAGGGTGGGACTCGAACCCACGATCTCCAGATCACTAGCCTGGCATCATATCTCTAGACCACCGAGCTTGCGCCTGATGGCCAGGGTTGAATTCGAGTCGAAGTAAGCAGCGGGTACTGCAGTATTGATAGTAATTGTCATTGTCGTGACGGATGATGATGATGACGATGACGACGACGACGACGATGACGATTATTATTATTATTATTATTATCATCATCATCATTATTATTATCATCATTATTATTATGTATAGGTGTAATTAAATGTTTATAAGCTTTATTTTCTATGGTACATCACACATATTAATAAGATCTCTATAAAGATTATGTGATGATGAATTTTACAAAAAAATGTCATTTTCTTGTCATCTAGAGGTACTATTTCCTCAAATTTTCGCACCTCAGACCCAATCATATGGTTTGTCTGAGGTGGGTGTCGACTCACGAAATGTCCTCCCACCCCACCTCCACATTTCAAAACAGATTGCGCCCTCACTGGGTATGACATGAAACTCCATCGAGTCGACACCTGACCCAGAGTATGTCTTAGTGACTGCTGATGGGGCGGAAGTCTATAAATTTGTTTTTAGGATGTGATCTGGTTTTACATGGCCATTTTTCGTGACTACTGTATGACTATTTGGATAAAGAATGTTTTGAGCAGTGGTGGATTGAAGGTCCCCCTATTTTTTTTTAATGCAAAAAAAAAAAAAAGAAAGAAAAATATAGATCCCCTATCCAAATTCAAGTCTGAGAGTTAATTTCCGGCCATCTAGAGGTGCCCTAATCATAATTTTTTTTACCTCAGTCCCAAACCATTGTGGGGCTGAGGTAGGTGGTTCCTCAATCTGTGAAAGTCCCTACCTGAATCACCTCTCTATTGAATTCCTGGATCCCCCACTGTTGAGTTTTATATAATTATTGTTAGGCTTGAAATTTCACTAATATTATTTATGATGCGTTTATTTTCACTTTATCTTTTTAGAGCGCACTACTTTCCAGGGGCCTCCCCCACGGGGTCTTACGTACCTCGCATAACGGCTTAAACACCAGCCTGGATATCCACATGCAGTTAATGTTTTCTTGATGTGAACCATTAAATTTTCTTGTTTTTGTTCTTCTGTCGAGACAATGTTTTGGCATCTATCAACTGTAGTGTATTGACTACACTAAGTTTATGTTCAAGTGGATGGTTAGATGGGAAGTGTAGGTATTGGTCCGTGTGTGTAGGTTTACGATAAACGGATGTTGTGACAATGAAATTCTTTGAGAATATATACAGTATGTACAAAAACATACACATACACACACATACACCCCCCCACACACACACACACATGCACACACACACACATAGGCATGCACATGCAAAAAGACATACGCATTCATACTAATTATGATTTTTAGTACCATTTCCATCGGATCAATAATAAAAATAATGGTAACCTTCTAAATATAAAAGGATTTTCTTTCAAACATTTTCAACCGTTTCCAAACGTGCTTCATTGTTTGTATATGCATACACACAC
>NW_022753836.1:369908-371223 GCF_011630105.1 Anneissia japonica
AAAAGAACAAACCAAAACTAATTAATATGACATCGAAAGAAATTTGGCAATAAACCATGTGTCTGTGATAGATATTATCTTTTGGAAAAATCAAGTCATCTATGGCACATGGGCACATCCATTTGGAGAATGCAGTTTAAAAAGTTGGTTATTGATTAGGGAACAGATACCAAGCTCAACACTTTCAATTGTCGGAAGATGTTAAACATTATCAGGATGCATCAAATGACAGACACATTGATGCTATTGTATTTTATAGACTGCCTTAGACACAAAACTAATAAATGCTTACTTGCCACCCTATATCAATGTTGGTTATTGCAAATGAAAAAATAGGAACTGTGGTTACCTTGATATGACTTACAAGTCTGTACATGACACTTTAACAATTAAAATATTATCTCAGTCAAGAAAGAATTGTTGATGGGAGCAATATTAATGGGTCATGCCAACAACATATTTTACTCTTCCAGCACCCAAAGCAGTCGTAGTGGTGGCTAAATTTGAATTCCGGAAAAAATTGCGCAAGAACTATAATTTTCTGCCCGATTTTATGGTGTAGACGTCTGTTCAAGCACTTTAAAAGTGCTTGAACAGACGTCTACACCATAATAACCGAATTTGCTTTAAAAACTAGTAGTATACAATGAGGCTAATTTGAAGGGTATAGGTGGTATGTATGCCTACCAATTTAATCATTAATGATGAGAGTGGGTTGGTGTAATGGTTTCCATTGTGGTTCTTGATCTTGTTCATGTTTGACTACACCAGTTTGCTCTACACCATGTAGATATCTACTACCACCAACCGGTACATTTTTTTAATTATTGTTACTTCGTCATGCAAACTCTTAAACAATAATACCTATGAAATAATTTCAAGTTTCAAATGTGTAGATGGCAGAGAAGAATAGAATGACACAAGTTTTATTGTTCTAACAGGATATGTTGATCTGCTGATTAAGGAACTCTTATGTAATTTCTAGATTAATACCGGAGTGGCTGATATTGTAAAAACACTTGACATGCATCTGAAAAAATGTCAGTCATTTTGAGTAAAGACAGCTGGCCTCCGTTCTTCGTGTGAATATCACCATTGGACTGGTTAATGTGTTATTAAGTTCGTAATAAATCTTTTTCAATCGACATATTTACTTTAAAAAAAAAATAATGCAGTTTTCATAAATTCTAACATTTTGATAGTAAAAAACGGGGGAATTTGGTCATGGGGTGGGGAGAGGTGTTCCCATTACATGTGTAACCCCTCCCCTTGGAGGCTTCAGCTATTAATGTATTATAAGGGCAAATCTCATGAT
>NW_022753836.1:371884-414363 GCF_011630105.1 Anneissia japonica
CTTCTCATTTACATTCAGATACGAATCCATTATTAACAATGACACACTCTGTCTTATTGTAAACTGTATTAACCCATTTATGGAAAGAGTCCAAAAATTAAATTTTTCTAATACCTTAATTATAAATTCTCACAGAGTCGAATCAAGGAATAGAATAGCACCTTCCATTTCCTTTTCAGCCGTATATTGAAGAACATCATTAATTAGTAGAATATTTTCCCCCAGCAAAGCGCCCTTTAATGTATCCTTTTTGGTAATTGTTAATAACACTTTCAATTACTTTATGATGTCTTGAACATAAAATTTGTGTTAAAATCTTATAATCCGTGTTGTGATAGGACGCCAATTTTCTAATAATTGTTTATCCACCTTTTTGTATAATAAATTTATTACATCCCGTTTCCGTGTAAGGCTCATTTAATTTTTAAAATAACCCTCATTAATTGCATTACAAACAATTTCTTTAATTTCTTTTCAAAAATAAGTAAAAAAAACTCTATGGCCAGACCGTCACATTCTGGAGCTTTATTTAACTTAATTTTTCGTATTGCTTCATCAAATTCTTCTAGTCACGATGCCTTCATATACACCCTCATCTTCCTCAGATGGTACTATACAGTACTTTGTAAAGTAGCATAGTGTATTTAGGCCTATATAAATATTATTTTCTACCCAAAAACATTTTTTTATAGGTGCCATTTTTTGTATCCATATTTTATATTAGTTTATAAGAAAACAAAAATATTTTATTGTAAGAGTAGAAAATCCCACAAGTGCAAGTTGTCGATGATTTTCAAAATAAACATAGAACATAAATAAGAAAATCTATCACTGGGGTATGTTTAATTCATTTTGTTGTGTACAAACAATCCATTGCTTAATGTGTTATATATAGAATCATATTTTTCAATATTAAATTATTGACTTGAAATAGTGCTTTACTATTCTTTTTCATACAATTTATGTTTTCAATATTTTATAAATTATATTTTTGTTATTACTATTATTACTCTGGATGTAGATTCTAGTTTAATATTAGAAGTGGCTATATGCAAATAGTAACATTAGATGAGAACATTTGAGAAAACAATTGAGCAAACAACCAGAATACACAAAATTAAAACAAATATTGAAGAAACATTTATTAAAATGACTTGATAGTAAACGAATTAACAACAATCTGAATGAACATTTACCCCTAAATCAGTAAATAATATTCTTAAGATAGTGAAAAATTCACTCAAAATATAGTGAATATCAGGATTATTACTGTAGGCACTCTTTCACTCTTGCATTTAGAGAGTAGGACTAAAATCTTTCATTGATTCATTTTTTAATTTTTAAAACACTAATGTAATTATAAAAATATTACAATAATTATCTACTTCCATATACTTATGATTGACATATCAAAGTACTGCAAGACATTGATATAACTGATACATTGATATTTTAAGTGGATACCTTCATCGAGTATGCTAGTATGATAATAGATATGATGAAGATTAACTCTAAATCGTCTTGCGCAATGCTGTAGATATATATAAATACATTTTTAAACGTTAAAGAGGATGAATCTGCGAGTGTGGAAAAAATAGGTGCCAATGATGACCTATATGGTGAAAAGTACAATAACAATTTTACTTTGAGACAGATACAGAACTTTGTTTGACTTCATTTTATATATAATTTTGGCTATGCAACAACTTTAATTTACTTGGATATATATATATGTGTGTGTGTGTGTGTGTGTGTGTGCATGGGTGTGTGTGGGTGTGTGTGTGTGTGGGTGTGTACATTGTTCATAGAAACAAATTATCATCATAGTATACATACATAATTTGAATTCTGTAGCTGATTTTTTCTTCTCGCCTCATATTCTTGGCTTTTTTTAGGCAATGCATTATCAGCTACTCCATGTTTGTCTGTATGTCCTTATACGTTTCATCTTTGATATAATTCACGAAATTTTTATCTGTTTAAATTATCTTCTCAGTAAGTTTCACTGGCTAATACAGAATTATACAGTATGTTAAATATTCTGTAATTTTTATAATATTTTTGTAAAGGAGGCATCGCTTTGTTGGTTTTCTATATCTCATATAACATTTGTTTCTCACTGTACATTATAAGTGTTGTTGCTATTTAGTGATTGACTTGAACGTGAACGCAATTGGATTCTAAGAAACACCTCCCATGCCACCGCGTCGTTTCGGCCTTGTTTTCCCTCCAGTAGATGCAGCACCTCTTGCACTAACTCTGGGTCGGCTTTGTTGGATATCCTTCTTGCGGTAGGCATCTTTCCGTTGCTAGAAAATAATATAAAACAATCTTGATTCTCTATTTAGAATTTTATATTTAATTACTACTGTATAAGCAAATGAAAATAATCCCAACAGTTCCAAACATCCATAATGAAAACAGTTGCAAACAATTGTAAAAGTATGAATTCGAAACAAACGTACGTGTGTTGCATGCCGTACAGCTATCTGGACTGTTTAGCTATTTCCTTTGTGTTACACGGACTTAAGCGGGATACATCCCACGCAACGTTGAGTTTTTTTAATCCGCGTATCACAAAGGAAAATAGATATGGATGTATTATAGACTGGGATTGGTAAATACATTAAGTAAAAGAATTGTGCATTTGTGCCTGATAGATTTTCCGCTAGGCCTTGTTAGATGGGGTACCAATTGTTTCATACAAAATCGATCCCCGTCAGATTCGTTCGTTCTATGATACACACAGCATTTCTACATCCCCATGGCACGATGAATTGGTACCAATAAAAATCAAACAGCCCAATGGAGTGTTTGGGTGTGACTAAGTGTATTGGTGTATCAGATATTATTTTCCTTTATGAGAAGCACACAATTTTCCATTATCGTAACAAGGTGATTTGCAACAAAATCCAATATGTCAGCTTATAGGGTAGTACAACAGAACAAGGGACTCTGCTGTCCGCTGGTCCAGATAGCTAAATGCTCCATAACACGCGCATGTGTTGCAGACAGTACAGCTATCTGGACCGTATAGCTATTTCCTTTGTGTCGTGATACATCCCATGCAATGTTGGGTTCAATCCATGTACAACAAAGAGAAATAGTTATGGTAAAATGTATTGAATGTTCATATAGCTAAACAGGCCGGAACACACACAAACTATCGTACAACTTAAGTTTTCGCAGAGAACTTAATTTTGGTTTAACAACATTAGCATATTTGATTGTGAAATTACTGTATCAGAAATCATTCGTGGAATACCTTAATCTTACATTGCTTGTGGCAGAAACACTGAATCAAATAATTGTATTTCAAATCCAGTATAAACCGTAGAAAGTACACCCAAAATATAATAAATCAGTACTGTGTAATAATAGGCTAATATACATGGTATATAAAGGTATTTCCAACAGACACAAACATAGCTTCAACCACATTCGATTTTTGTACAAAATTATGATGTGTTTGAAGGTATATGATTAACGTATTCGAAAAGAATCTGCTCCTTCTCCAAATTGGGTACTGAAATGTTTGATTAATAACTTATAGCACGCTATAATGGCCACAAGAATATAATAACAGAACCAATCACATTTTGTTTCATATTGATTTCTCTATACTTAACATGCTCTCGTTTGGGCTATCAAAACTTACCTCTATCTGCTTGTCAATAAACTCCAAGATCTTCACAACATGTTTGACTTCCAGTTCATAATGCAACAAATCTGTAAAAACGGTGCAGTCCATTGTCTCTTGTGCAGATCGCACTATCAAGTCTTTTAGGTTTGAGTTGGTGTCTGTCTTGGTGCCAGAACGAAGAAACCGGAAAATGAATCGACGTAATGTAGCAGCAGATTCTTCAAGCTGGTCTCCTGTCAATGGTTTTAGTTTCTGTCCTAGATGATCTGCTGAACGTTCAGGAATATCACTTCTGAAATCATCACGTAATGACTCCACAACAGCATCTACAAGAAGATCTTCCAAGATTTCGTAGAGGTGCACAACATGCTGCAGCTTCACGCCATCTCTTGGTTCTGGAAGAAGATTATCTGGGAATGATTCAGGAAGCAGTGTTTGCCACCGTTTAATGTATTCATGGAGTGAACTCCCTGGATCGCCTCCAGTCTTCTTCAACAGAACAAGAATTACCTCAAGGTGATCTAGCATATCTTTAGCGAATGTCTGCCGATGGTCTTGTTCTCTCATGATGGAGTTGATTAGTTCCTTTGGAAGCTTGCGTTGAAAGATTGTACTACCAATCGCAGACAGAATAACGGAGCAAGCATGGAACAACTCGTCAGAGTAGGCAAACTGTGTCAGTGCTGAACCTTCTACGAGATACGCTTTGTTCAGCACTAGAATGCGTGCAAGTTCCCTTTCAATGACGGTGTACTTGTATCTGATAACGCTTCCATGGCCGTACTCTGTCCCTATATCATGAAATACCAGTAGCTTATTCGACCATTCAAACTCGATGATTGATGGCCCTGCTCTATACAGAGGCATTGTTTGAATTCCAGCAACACCTTCATCTTTGATGAGAAATAGCAGAGCTGGGCAACGGCCATATATCGCTATAGCCAATGCATCCATCAAAAATGCATTCTGTACATCCAGTAAGATCCTTATCATTTGTCGCATGTCGCAGTTTGGATCCTTCTTGTCAACTACGCACTCTGTGATGTTACTTGAGAAGGTCATGTTGTCGAAATCTGGACTTGCGCCAGTAAGTTTACTCCACCCATCACGGACTTGATTCCATGCCTTTTGGAATGCAGTGAAAGCATTAGTAGCTGTCTTCTTTGCCGTTTCATTCGGATGGAAGCGGTCATTGGATAAGAAATCACCAACTTTCATCCGTTTTGCTTCATCTCTTTTGATCACGTGATTAAGTCGTCCTATCACTACCGAATTCCACTTCAGAAAATCAGGAAGGTACCGCACATATTTAATGATTTCTAGCTTGGAAAGACACAACTGCAAAAATGGATACTTATTCTCACTACTTTGGCACATATTAGCGAATTGGGACCTGAAATTATGAAGTGAAGCTTCCTGTCTTCTTCGGAGAAGACAGCGTACATGGATGTTTGTTATATTGTTCGTTTCATCAGCATCCTTGTCTGGATTTTCAGCTTCATATGAGATGGCTTGGACGTCATCTAACTCTTCCAATTTTGATTCAAGACAGTTGATGTCTACGCCTTCAGCTTCCAAACAATCGCGCTTCTGTTGCAAAAGACATCCTGGAATATCTTTAACTTCAAAGATGATGATATTGGAGAGAGCATCCTCAAGTGCTTCCTTGTCTTTCAAACATTTGGGATAGGGATGTGAAACTATCTCCTGTTTGCAAGCACGTATGACACGATGAAGAAAGATGGACACACTTTCAAAGTTCAATTGAATGGCATCTCGAATCAAATACCAGTTCTCCTTCAGGCGTGTGGCTATATATTCCGATACATCTTGTGCAGTTGGTGTAATATCTTGACCACCTTCTTTACTGCCGTCTTGAGTCAATTTTTTAGAAGCTGCAGCTGCTCCTTGTACTTCATCACCAGCCTCCGGTGACAACATCAACATCTTTAGGATATTGGACAATAATACAATCTGTTTTTCTGTGGTGATTGTACTGCAAATTCCAGCTAAAAAGCACGAATGTACAAGTATATTAATTGTTTGATATGCAACTGGAGACAATCCACGAACACTTTCTGTAGATTTGATAGCCGGAAGCCATTCCGGGATATAGTTGTGAATGTTTTCCCTATGTAATTCAACCTCACTAACACTCTCGTTACGCTTACGTGTTCTATCACACACAAGGCATTTGGGTGGTAAATCTGATGCAGTATTGCCAACCATCTTCAATCCACATTGACAGTCATAGCATTTTGGTTTCTCAGCATGCGGTGTCTTAAAGACGGTGCATGGTTTCTCCGATACAAGAAGAGCCATTTTACTGATAGGAGTACTCTGATCTAGAAATGTCATAAATGCTGTACTGTTGCCTTTGTTGTCAGCATACGACAGAATGATGGCGTTTAAATGTACCACAACTGAAGCAATTTCTATATCTTCTTGAGGAGATGATTCTGACAGATGAAGTATGCCAGTAAAGTCAGCGAGTCCAAGAAGTCTTTCCAGAAACTGTCTGTAAACATTACTAAAACCCTTCGTAGATTCAAATAAAGAAAGTGCCTGTTGTTTGTCCACATCTTTCAATCCTTGTGTGGTCTGAATGAAGTAGAAAGTATTTGCAACTGCTGCAAGGAAGGCTAAACGATGTGATGGATTTGCTTGCGCAGAAGCTAAGAATTCTTCCATTTTTGTCTTATTCTGATGGGTTTGCCACTCAGCAATAGCAGCAAGGGCGTCACTGTAGTGATCAACATAGGTTAATGGCGAGTATCCAAGCCGTGTTGTGAACAGATTTTCTTGCCATTCAATTTTGTTCAGGTTCGTAATTGGATCAGCAAGTAGGCTGCATAATTTCCTGAGATCACAGAGCGGTTGGGCTTCACGTAAGCACTTCAAAAGATACATTTGTGGTAGAGAGTGTCCACTCTCACATCGTCCATTTTCCTCTAACTTGAACAATCCATTCAGCATATTCGCAATCACAAAATACTTGTCTCCAGCTTTAAAGGAATTAACATCTGATACATGAATCAACTCTGCTGCTGCCTTTATGAAAGCACGTATGAAAGCTGCTGCTGCTGCAAATTTGAGAGAGCTATGTTCTTCATTTTTGTCCTCTATGATCCGAACTGCATGGGACGCAATCTCCCAAATAGTGTCAGTATCAGACTGCACATTGGCGATGTAATCACATGTAACGTGTTTAAACGCTACGTCTTGAATTATGTCACAACACACCGTAGATAGGCTACTATCTACTTGCTGTCCTGTTAAAATTTGATCAATTGAGGCCAAGTTTGGAAACTGCTCTTCGTCAAGTTCCCCTGATAAAATCAATTGCTCGCAAACAGAGCCATGTGTACGAGCTTCAACCATAATGTCCGAGTCTTGGTCTGGTTCTGCATCAATGTCACTTCGTATGATGTCCATCAGAACTGGTCTTGATCCCAAAATTAGCTTCCCCGATGTTCCACACAAGGTATCTATAATTTGTGGGAGAAGAGGAGTGTCTAAATCTGCTTCTAAACAAAGGCCGAAGTATGAAGAGAGAAAGTTATCTAAAGTTGAGAAATGAGATTCTACTTCTGTTTCTGTACGCAGTGCTTCTACAGTCTCTATGATAAACTCAAAAACTTCCTCACTTGCAAGAGGATCTTCTACATGCCTCGCCAGAGCACCCAACTGTACAAGGTAATCTCCAGTAATGTTGAAGTTGTCAGACAACATTACAACAAAATCGCGACAAAGACGGAGGAAGTGCAGAACGGCCGAGTCAGCACTAACTTGCCCAGCTAGGAGCAAAACACAGTTGGCATTACGCTGCCAGCCACATACTCCACCACTACCTTGAAGAACTTGCTTGGTAGGCAATATGTCTTTGCAAATCTTTGTCACTAGCAATGTTTCTGCCGGTTCATCACTTGGACTGATCAAACTATAGCCAGACTCGTTAATTTGTTCTGATGGTTCGTCTTTGGATATTTTTCTTTCAATTGATTCCAGTGATGTACCACCCTGAATTACTTTTGTATCTTCAGCTCCACCTGCAGTTTCGCTATCATTACTAGTGTCACTGACTGCACTGTCTTCTCTAGGTTCGGCAGAGGTATTTGGGTGGATTGTGACATCAACATCTTCTACCTCAGCTGCTTCATTGTTAGTTACAATTGACTCACCCTCATGGATTTCTACATCTTCATCACTATCTTTAACATTGGCATTGTGTGGAGCATCATCTTCTGTATCATCACCATTGTCACCTGTTTTGTCAGGTGTAGGTGCAGCAACACCATCTAACATTCGCTGTATATCTTCCAGCAAACCCTTAGGATCCCTGCCTGTAACGTCTTTATATATGGACATAAGCTGAATTTCAGCAGCCAGAAGCTTCATATGCAGCCAAATAGCCACATATTCACGGGCAACTTTGTATTTCACATCAGCGCGTGTTTCTACATTAAGTGTAACTTGAGTTAGAAGCCACTTCATCAGCTCAACTCTCATGTGACATGGCATATTAGGAGCAAATTCAGAAGATACGGTGTTGTAGAGGTCATGTATGTAATCTTCTATATGATTTGTGAAGTATTCCTCATGATGAAGTTCCGGCATCTGAGCAACAATGGCTGCAAGCTGTTCAATAAGACACTCCATTCGTTCGTCATGGTCACTGCTGGAGGGTGTATGACTTTCGTGCAGGAGCCAGTCTTTGTTACTCTCTATCTTCTCGTGGAAAATTCTGAAGAAAGGGTATTTGAGTTCTAGAAATCTGCAATCCACCAAGCAAGATTCTGGGCCACGTGGTTCTGGAATGTCTTTTGCAGTTATGTCAAATATAGCTTGGTCATAGATACATGTTTGCCAAAATTCTACTGTATCCTCTGGCATGTCTGTAGAAAGAGGACTTCCCGTCCATGCACTTGATCGCTCAAGAAGAATGATACTTCTTGCCAAGGGCTCCTTCACACATTGCTTGATGTATTCTAAAATGGCTCCACCAAGGGTAGAGCATCTATATAGAAGGTCAGGATTTGATGCTACATCGACTTGCCAACCGGTATACGACCCTAAAGATGGATTTTCATATTTCTTTTCCAACTTCTTGATATATTCTAAGATTTGCATCTTCAAGCAACTTACAACGTCGTGAGATTTAGCAACATCAGCTGCTAACTTCATTGCACTGTTAACGTCACGAGATTGATTCTCGTATTTCATGCAACTGAATGACCACAGCAGCTGCTCTTGTATAATTGAATCTAAGTCTACAAGCCCAGCTAGCATTTCGGACACTGAACCCTGCAGGAGATCGTCAAGGGGTGGCTTGGTAGGCTCCAGTGTATCTAGAGTGAACTGCTCCCAACCACAAAGGAAATTGAACTGCCAGGGGAACATTTCAACATCTTCCTTCTCTCCTCGATCTATGTGCACAATGATGCAGGCATGTTTCAAGACAGACGATTCATGATCTGCTTCAATAACATTCAGATATTCGCTTCTATACTGGTCAATCCTGTTCTTTGCCAACAACATGTGTGCAGCATCATGAGAAGTGATGCACTGCAGGACAAGAAGCTCTTCATCTGCCTCATGCCAGAAGTGGTGCATTTGTGCAGCAAACTGCCTTTCAGACTTGAACTTGCTCAACTTCTCCACCTGTACCGTCACAAGATCATTCAGAGACTCTCTGACATCAGCATGTATACTACTGTGTGTGTATATGACAGTACGTGTACACCTGCATGATATGGAGACATCAACACGTTCTTGATCTGAAAGCTGCTGTTTTAACCCATGTGGACTAAGCATACGGTTCTCAAAGAATTCCCTCAGACCATTTTGCATTGGAAGTTCAAAATATGATCTTTGGAATGCTTCCACTTCATTACGATCTTTCTCTGCCAACCTTGATTTGGACGCTCGTAATACTGCATCAGGGCAAGCCACCCTCATTAAATCTTTTTGACACAGTCTAGCCAACTCAGGTGGTTTAATATCAACAAGGTCACTGTCTTTGCTTCGCAGATACACTAAAGATGGTAGAGTATCATTATGTAGACCCAGGAACATGCTCTCTTGCGAAAATTGAAAACCTTCTACATAACAAATATCATTCATCCAACTAAGAATACATCCTATTGTTTCCACTTGGTGGTCCGTAAGGATATCATTGAAACGCAGTGTCTGCTTTTCAAAACGGTTGAGGAATGGTGGATTCTGGTAATCAACCTTCTGTTCATCAACCAACACTATGCATCTGAAGTTTCTATGAACATGGCACATTGGATTGCTGTAAGGGCCCAAGGCGACTCTGCAGTTTCTCTTCTTACCTACGATGGTGTAATTCTGGTTTAGCATATCATACAGGCTTCCATAGATGTTTTCCAGATCTCTCAGCACCAGGGTCACTCCACGTTCCATACATAGTATAATTTCACTTAGTGTTGTGTAGCTGTATTCTTCTGATATGTCATTTTCAAATCTGCTGCCAAATATCGTAACATGATCTCGGTCCTTCAGTGTTTGTTCCAAGATGTTGAGAGCCGAATCCCCACTAGTGATGAGCATTAAATGACGTGCGTGCGCATCATCCATATTTTCCTTAATCAAATCCATGGTTCCTGGTTGTAAAGAATGCTGCTGGAGTATGTTAATCTTTTCCATGAAGTTGTTTATGATATGAGACATCTCGTGTTTAAGTCCTCCAAAGTTGCGAAGTATCCCTTGCTCTATAATTGACCCGGGGTCTCCATGTAGTTGTTCCGATGATTGAATGGCAATGTATTTCACAAGGGAGTAGTAGTCCCGAAGACCATGGAAATTTGTGTACATTTGATCTACTTGATAGTCACTGTAGGCTTCAGCAAGTTTGCGAAGTTTATCCTCACTGACAGTGTGATGTACGATTGATCTGCTCTTCTTCTTGGCACTGTCATCACGGATAGACTTAGCTGTGTTTTCCAAGTCATCGATAGTTGGCTCTGGTCTGGACAGATGAATTGCTCGGTTCATTTTGGCTGCATCCAGAGCCCAGTTGGAAATTCCAACCACTGCTACTGGTGGAAATCCTCCCACAGTAGGTTCCAATTGGCTATGCAACACTTTTAACGGATTGAAACTTGAAACTTCAGCAAGACCTATTTCGTCTAAAAGCACAACAGGCATAACATCTGGATTGTGTTTTTTGTAATTCTTGGCTTTATCGAAGACCTTGATGATTCCTTCTGACGTCGAAGATTCTGATCCTTGGTATGACACCACATAAACAGGTGGGAGTGATTTGAAGTAGTAGTCCTTCGAGTCGGCACCTCTGAGGTTACTCCGTATAAGTTGCATAGACAAAGACTTGCTACATCCAGGTTTTCCGACTACGAAAACGGGTATTCTGTTCATAATTGACACCAGCATAACAAAAACATTTTCACGGAGTGCTTCATTCTTGGCTATTCCATCGGGAAGTTGCATTCTCTCCAGAATATTCAGTTGCTCAGCTCGAATCATACATTCAATGTCGGTTTCTGTGACATTCCATGTGGGTTTAGCTTTTCCCAGTATGGCAGCAATATTCTTACGATATGTTTTTCTGTCTTCAGCTTTCGTCAATCGTGAATGATAGCAGTGAGCTAAGGCAAGTATCATGCTTCTTGTATCTACTTTGTTGATATAGATGTAATCGCCTTTCACATTGGCAACTTTCTTTTTTTTCAACATCTCAGTAAACCAATTGGCAAGGTGCTGGCAACGATTGACATCCCGTAGGCTGACACAGTATGTGGTTTGCTCCACCTCTCTCATAAAGTCCTGAGACATGACAACCAGCTCTACGAACGTGTTATCCTTAGCCTCTAGCATACGGCAGATGTATGCTTCTTCATCCTTCTTATCAAGGGATCCATAATCCCACACAAAATCCATCATCGTCTCTGGCAGTGGATGAACACGGTACACAAGCTTTGACATTTCGTCTCGTCGATGCTTACTCTCCAGCCCAGCTGATATGACTGTGCTTTCTCTAAGGGTGTATGGATTACATGCAGCGATGAAGATCAGATTGTTAGACAAGGGTTGGCCTTTCAAGGAATGGTGGCAGATGATCTCATTCAGAAGCCCAAGATGGTCACAAGTGTTGATTTCATCTAAAAATCCCCATACCTCCTGCTTTAGATTCTTGTTGGCTTGTGCTTGCAGGCTACTGACAAAATCGATGATGTTTTCCTCTGAGATTCCCGCATGCAGATTAAGGATTTCGAATGCAACTTCACAAATTCTTGCGAGGTAGGTAATCAAAGTGGTCTTTCCACATCCAGTTTCACCCATGATGATAACAGGAATATGTGCCTTGATGCGCATGTGAACCAATATCATCTTCAGTAGATTGTCTGGTGTCAAAGCGTAGTTCTGTCTTAGAGCTTGTAACTTTTCTTTCTTGAATGGAACACGCGTGCTCCTACATACTTTCTCTAGAATGGTATGTAATTTGGTTTGCGACATGTTATTGTAGTCCGGGAGCTTGCGTTTCATTTGAGTTTCGAACAACTTGCTGATATTTGACGGGACTTTGCTCAGGACACGATACAGCGTCGAAATTGTTTGCGAGTCTTGCCGATGGAATACAACTAGTAAATGGTTACTATCAGCCCATTTTACCATTCCCTGCATTCTAGCTACCATTTGAAATGCTGAAACATTGGTGCTACCCCTGAAATCCACCAAGGCGGCTGCCGCTGAGCTCTTATTGACTTGACTCTCTGAAGACAAGTTTTTCACTGATCGAGCAGTAAAATCTTTAGAAACTTCGAGGAGAGCTTGGACGAACTTGCTTCTAACGTCGTTACTACCATTTCCCAACATGGCTTTCAGATTACCTGTCGTGAAGTACAATGAAGCAGACATTCGACGCAACTCTTGAGCAAATATCTCCAGAAAACTGTTGACTATGGTATATGACAGATCTGGGTTTGATCCAAGGCAATTTTCGAGAAGTTGACGGCACTCCGCAGGCGGTATAGGACTGACATGATTGGGACCTGTCAGAACTATGTCAACATTGTCAAGAGTACTACTCTGCAACGCCTTTAAATAATGGCAGACAACTTGAAGTGGACTATTGACTTCCTTACTCGTAATAAAGTGGTTGAAGCCTCTCCATTCCAGATGGGTCCTGGAGAAAGAACTGCAAATAGTCAAGGAATTGCGGAGCTTGTCTTTTTGAGTGTTGGCAACTTCCATCACTATTCCCTTCGTTGGGGTCAAACATATGTGTGTTCCTGATACAGCCATTCCCAGGACAACAACTTCAAACAGGAACGTATCTAGAAGTTGTGGGTCAGACACTGTTGAAACATCTATATGTAATACTTCTTTGGGCATCCCAGCTTGTGCTTTCAATTGCTCAACAAGGACCTCTTTGGCAATTGGCCCACTTACAGGCATGCTGCGTACTCCTAAATTCTTTTGAAAAGCTAAGTCTCTGATGTATTCCGTTTTACCTAGACCAGGTTGCGAAGACGTCACAACCTCAACTTCGGGCCAACCCGTGCATAAACATGAGCTCATTTCCGCATCAGTGAAGCCATGCAAGCAGTGAGTAAAGTTTGGAGAAAACTGATCAATGATGTGATGGTAGCTTCCTCCCCGGCAAATAATAGCAAGTAAGAACTCATGATCATGTTCTTGGATTCGTTTGACTTCAGTAACGAGCTGAAATTGTGTTTCAGTTGGAAGGAGCTCTACATTAGCTAACACGAATAGTTTGTTAGTTTTGAAATGAATACTTGCCCCAGTACTACGTTGCAGAAAAAGAGCTATCTCTTCCCATGATGTTCCATGATGGCAAAATATAACATGACTTGGTTCTGGCAATACACCGGTCGTATTGCTATATAATCTGAGAAGAACTGGTATTGTTTTTGTGCTGTCTTCTTCCAGTTCTGCAACAAAAACATTTCCTTTTCGAACTTTTGTATCCAAAGTTGACTTGGTGAGTTGATGTTTTTTTCCTGGTATGTGTCGACCAGGTGATAGCCTCTGACTAAAAATTTTCTCCAAAGCCATTCCAAGATGGAAAAGTCGCGCTTTTAAGTCCTTGTTATCTGGCGGGGTATGGTAAGCATCTGTTAAGTTGTCATCAAAAGTAATATCAGTGTCTACAAAGCGAAGGAGCAAGGTTAGATCTTCTGAGAACAAGCAATAACCTTGGAAAAACTGGTCAAGTTGCAGAAGTTGCTTAGAATGAAAGAAGTTCAAAAAGTAGTATCGCTCCCTTGCCTCTTTTAGAACAGCTTGCCACTGTTTAAATTTTGATTTGAGATGAGTTTTTAGGTTTTCTAGTTCATGCTTACTGTGAACCGTCTCTTCAAAATGGCGGAAGCTAAAATGACCAGATCCATGAAGCCAATTGCAAAGATCTTTGATATCATTTGCCATGTTCACGCAGCTTACAAATTCTTCAAAATTGGGAACTGGTAGTCTTGTATGATCTGGTGACTGTTCCTCAGCTGTTGCTTCAACGATGTTTTTTCGTGTATTGACAATAAGTAATGCTCTACTGCGCAGATCATTCAACTGATTCAAACCGTATGAGACCTGCGATATCTGATCAGTATTCCCTCTCTTGTAGGAAAGCACTACGCTGCAACTTCCACTCTCTTCATTTAATCTGAATTGGTAAACACCTTGCTGAAGAGCATTGTAAATGATCTCCTTTGTCATCTCCCCACGATTGGCAACATTATTGTACAGGTCGCGTAGACCATGGACGTTATTCACACAAGAGTCAATTTTAGTTGGAAGTCCTTTGACTTTGATGGCCAATTGCCGGTTTTCCTTTATAGCTTCTATGAGTTTCTTTCCTTGCTGAGGAGGATGTACTTTAAGAAGAGCTTCCAAATAACGCTTCACATCAATCAGGTTTGATACAGTTGACTCATCGACGTGCTGTTCTGATCGTTCTTCTACAGCATCGATGAGATTACGTAAGTCTTCATCAACCAGCGGGCTCAAGAAATCTATAAGTTCCTGTGAGCTTGCCAGCTGTTCGATAATATCCCAATCATCGGAGGTAAAGTCCTTTTCAATTCCCGACACTGTCTGAAGGGCATCTTGCAACTGTTGCAAAGTTAAATTTTCCTTTGCTTGGAGACTTGCCAACTGTTTTATTGCACTTTGTATATCATCTTCATCATCATCGTCCACACCGAAGGTCCCAAACATTGACTTTAATTGGCAAGATCTTTGAATTAGGTCTGGCAACTCAACAAAGTTCGTAAGGGCTTGGACCATTTTACGTGGAACTGGCTTGCCAAATATTTTTCTGATTTCGGTAAGCTCAGTATTAAGTCTCTCTTGGTCGGTCACTCCTTCCATCATGCTCTGAACCACCTGTGTGGAAACATCCAGATTGGCTGAAAGTAAAATGTGGAAATGTTTTTGAAACGTTGGTATGCAGACTTCTTTCAACAGACTTGCCAACGTCAGTGTATCGACAGCTTCATGTTGATTCCAAACACTCATCATGGTACGAGCAACTGGATGCAACGTATCATTTACTTTATCCTCACTATCGTCGTCGTCTTCATCTTCCTCATTGTCACCCACTGTTGGTAATGATGGCAAACAAACATCTGAGCATGTTCCTTCTAAGATTGAGCGACAAATGTTGAGAAATGCCATGGAATTGACATAAATCTGCACGGCATCTGCATATGGGACTAAAGGAAATAAATGACCCCACCATGCCTCTTCTGACGTTTCTTTTAACGTCACTGACCCTGCTGTGTTTTCTCTTTGTAACTCCTGAAGACGTTTAGCCACGTCTTTGTCATCAGTAACTTGAATTGCAAACGCAAGGTGCTCTACACACTTTAAAAGGTGACAGAGATTATCAAGGCGTTTACACAATAGGATATTGGCATGAGAGATATGCTTGAACTGTTGTTTCAATGATTTGCAGTCTGTTGTGTGTTTGGATGGGGTGATCTTCATAAGCTCAATTAACGTGTCCTTGTTTTTGAATAGACATTGTCTCACAAATTTGACCGTGATATTCTTTGCAAACACCCTAACTGAGAAAGCGGATAGTGATTCAATGACAGCTTTACATTTCTGATGTTGGCGTATCTCATCACCATACTGTCCAAGCGCTGTTAGAACTATTAACCAGAATTCTCCATCACTCACTAACTGCTTGATCGCTGCTTCAAATTTTGCAGATGGTCTTGCTGTTGGCATGTTTTCTAGAGAAAAAGGTAGTTCTTGGATGTCCAACAAGGTAAGAAGTACATCACGGATAGGAATTGACAAGACATTTATCATCCCGTCCTTTCCTCTGAGCTCCTTTACGTGGCATTTACTCTCTCCTGCGCTTTTCTTATCATCACAAAGGCGCTTGCGTATATGCTGAGCCATGATTTTCACCTCCACAGGCTGCCAATCACATTCAGCACCCTTTTTAGGAATCAGAGAACTAAACATAATGTCGAGAGGAATGTAATTGACTACTCCATATGCCACACAGTCAATGTTCTTTTTCAAATGTTCGTATGAGCTTAAGTGATCGCAAGTTGTAGTCAAAGCAAGTACTCTGTAAATGAGCCGAACTTTGATCACACTTCTTCTGGTTTTACTTTGCTGGGCAAAAGACGTGATACAGATTTCAAATAGTGTCTGTATTTCCTTCTCATTAGCACAGGCTAGTATTTCACCCTGTCGTATAATTTCCATGAAGGTTTCATAGACATCTGGGAAACCAGTTTGCTTGACCATGTTTTGAATGACGTCTCTTAGGTCATAGGATGTAGTATACAGGTGACTACTAAGTATTGCCTTCTTTATTTCTTGTTTGTTCCTAGTTGGCCACGTTTCATCTCTTAAGAACATCACTATATATGTCTTTGCAATATGTGTCAATTCCTCCAAGTTCGCAGAAGCCATATCTTGCCAGATTTCATAGAGGAGTTTGAACTTGGTCTTCATTTTACTTCTGAGTATTCTGTCTAGCTGGTTCACCGCACATGTCATTACTTCATTCCCATCTTTTACAGGTATGTATACACTGGATAAGACAAGTATCTTCTTCAAAACACGGGTATCTTGTATCTCCTCCAAACAGCGAGTGACTAGTTTTTTGATTACCATGGGGTCCTTCAGAGTGTCGAAAGCATGTTGTAAGATTCCCTTATCTACTTCCCATGACCTGTTTGTCCATTGTAGTGATGCCTTTGTCTCCATGTTCATGAGAGTTTTCACATCAAACAGCTTGTAAAAGTAAACCCATGTGTGTATCCATGACTCTTGAACAGCATTCACCAACCACGTGCAGCATTGTGCTAAATTCTTACCTACAGATGTTGGAAACTCTTCTAGTTTTGCTTGTTGCATTCTGTGAATGATCAGTCTAATGCACTCAGCATTTAAGACATGTTTGTCAAGCTCTCCGCTTACCTGGATTACTTTTGCAAGTAAAACAGTCATGTACTTAATTTTTGAATCAGTTAACAAATAAT
The DNA here is from genome assembly GCF_011630105.1 of Anneissia japonica. Lineage (NCBI taxonomy): Eukaryota > Metazoa > Echinodermata > Crinoidea > Comatulida > Comatulidae > Anneissia > Anneissia japonica. The sequence continues at coordinate 389,036 of NW_022753836.1, forward strand.
ATTTGTAGCCACGGGGATGGACAGTGTCCTCGATCCAATTCAAAATACCCCTTATATGTTCTTTGTGACAAGATCCAGGAAACTGCATTTTTTCTGTTGCCATCAGCGACTCTTTTAATGTGTCTTCAGTGATTTTATCGAGTTCCATATCTGCATACACCACAGTTCCTTGGGCCAACTTTTCCTTCTGAAAAGAACTGTCTTCGTTCTTGAAAACATCGTAGGTTGTTGAAGGTGAGGAAACCTTTCTGTAGGTTTTGTCAATGATTTCAACATCTTTAACTGAAAAAAACGGTCTGCACCACGTGCTTATGACGTAATGGTACGAAAAGTCCTTATCAATGGGCAAATTGAGTTTTGTGGTGGCGAACTTCCATTTCCAAGCTGAATTTTTGAAAACGGTAATACTACGATAACAGTTATATTTCAGTGTCATTTGATAGTCTTGAACTGTGCCATCGGTCTCGTTTTTGAGTATTAATTTTACAACTGTAACCTTGTCATCCGGCACAAGAAGTTGGAATAGAACAGCTCCCTGTTGTTTGATAAAAACATGAGGATTTTATTTAAATAGCCATGATGTGCCACGTGGATCAATGTCATTGTCACATACCAGGAAAGTATGTTTAAGGATAGATCGTATTGTAGTTAATCCCCTTCGCAATCTGCTTGAGACTCCTGTCTCAAGCACACTGTAAAGGAGATCAGCATGACGAAATTGAATGAGAGTTTAATGATTAAGCTCCTACACAAGTTTTGTAAGCTGACCTCTTTTTCCCAACAGTTAAGAAATTACTTTCACTGTACATTAGCATGATGAAATGGAATGAGAGTTCAGTGATTAAGCTCCTACATGTAGCACCATTATCCTAAACAACAAGATGATTTTGCATCCTTGGTCTGTGACAGGTGATGTTGGTTTTCAGATTTGCCATATCATCTGTCACCTTGGTTTTAGAAGATTAATTTCTTGTCCCAGATTTAAAGAATAAATATTTCGGAACATTTTGACAATTGATAGGATGATATTGCATGTTTTAACAAAACCAATTTTACTGTGTGTAAAGCCCATTGACTGATGATAAAATGGGTAAGCTTACAAAACTTGTCACATTTTAAATATTTTGAAGTCAATTTCTATCATTATTTCAGAAGATGAAGTAAATTAGATATAAAACAAACAACATTTTTATGGTTGCACACATGAAGGTCAAGGGCAGTAATAATCCTTGTACAACTTGTTTTTTATTCACCCTGTAGTGTGCAGCAGCAGGTTTTGTGCATTTCATTAGCACAGAGAGGGATCGGGTAACACTATACTAGACTCAATCTCGACTAAGAAAAAATTTAAAAGTCCACCTATTACTTGGAAATTTGATGAATATTGACACAATTTGAATCCTCTGAATTACCAATAAATTGCAATTGTATTAAGAAACTCTTGGAGAAATGCTTAATTATATTTAGTGGTGTATATCATTCTTTTAATTTCATTATTAACCCATACCCTGATAGATTCATTTTTCACTATCAACTCCTATGATATAATTACTAGTTTACCTGACTTGGATCAATGTCTGTTCCAAAATCATCATCACCATTAGTTGTAACTTCTTCGTTCGCATTAACCTGGGTTTCCAGAGACTCCAGCAATGGAAGGTTTATGTTTGGTTTTCTGTCATTCTCAGAGTTCTAACAATTATAACAAAATGTTAACTAAGTAAATCAACCACACAAGTTCATCTTTTAATTTCTTTGGTAAAATTTGGCCACTGGACAGAGTATCTTATAATTTAACATTATTTTTAACAATAAGGAACTTGAATTGACCATTGCCAGTCCAGTGTGCTGTACTATGACCTCATGTGTAGTTCATTAAATAGCCAGTGCCCATTCAGATAGAAGACACATGTAAGATAGTATAACATATGCCATGAATTGCAAGTCATGTACCCACTCAATTGAATGTAGAAGGTGACAGGTACAAATCGTGTTACAAACTCTTTTGTAGTAAATTCCGCCTGGGCACTTATTATCGTCCCCACAACACTGTGAACCAACGTGTACTATGCAATATGGAATATACACAAAAAAATTATTACAAATAGTGGTGCTATTATAGAGGGTCATAGTTTCAGATCATTTTAAACACCGAATAAAATGAATACTATATCCACACTGATCCCATTTCTGAAAAAAAAAAATTTTTAAGTGAAAAAACCAGGGTTCCCTGGAATAAAATGTATGAAATCCAAGATGGCTGCCAGTAGAGCCAAAAGAAGTGATATTTTGGCCAATTGTGACCGTTTTATCATGTTTTGTAATAGTTATGGTTTGTTACATTATTTTATTGATGTCAAGGAATCCATTTCAGAAGGGACTGTGGCACTTAAAATTTTCTCAAAAATTGCCATTTCATACCTAAATTCGGATGTAAGGGCACTTTCCCTGCATCTTCTTGGGGCCTATTTCTACATAATTTACTATTAAGAACATCTTAAAAGTGACCTGAGACCTGTTCAAGAAACTTCAGCATTGTATCTCAATTATTTTAACCGTGGTGCTCATTTTAGTACTTCATGGAATGCTCCCGAAAACATTGTAGGGTGAAAAGTTTGTTGATCCCTGAATAATCAAATGGAGGGATCCCATAAAATTGTTAATGATTGCTGCGGCAAAACATAAAGATATAAAAAAGTCAAAACTCTTGAGCTTGCTATGCTTAGATTACCTTTATGGGCCAATACAAAAATCCAATTTGGGTATAAAACAGCCATTTGGGAGAAAACAAAATGACGGAATGCCACTAAACTTTCAAAAATGAATAGCCCGACTTCAATAACACAGTAACAACCATAAGCATTACAACATGGTAAAACAGTCACAATTGGCTAAAATGTCACTTTTTTTGGCTCTGCTGGCGGTCACCTTGGATTCCACACAATCTACATTGGGGCAACTTGGTTTCCGCACTTTTTTTATTTATTTTTTTCTAAAATGTGATCAGTATGCATAAGGTCATCTATTTATCCGGTGTTTGAAATGATCTGAAACTATGACTTCAATTTAACCCTCTATAGACCACCTCTATTAAAAAGTACTTATAGTGAGGTACAGTCGCTGTACCCCTAGGTTTTTGCATTTAAACTTTCTTCATACTAAAATTACAAAAATGGAATTAATGGGGTAAAATTCAAGATTTACGTGTTATTTCAATGGCAAGTCACTTTACTTCGGGGAAAATTTAAGTCAAACTTTGTAATCAGTGTTTTTTGGGAACATGTTTTCATGTGAAATAGAAAGCAGCAAATGAAAACAAGAGGGATAATAGCATTAACGTCACAAACATTCACCAAAGTTAGGTCGATTGGAAGGCAATTAAATGTGAAATCATTCACTGCGAAATGTTGTAATGTATGTAAGATGATACTATGTGTTTAACTGCGATTACTTTAGAAGTGTAATCTACTATTCTGTTATTTGCTATTTTTTTAATAAGCAAGCGGAGACTAATACACGGTTTCAATAAATGAGGCAAACATTGTGTAATGTTATTTTCTTATTTCCTTCAACATCTTTATTATTATTTTTTTAAGGAGAGTTTAACTATAAAACTTTTTCTTTTAATAAATAAAATATAGTAACAATAATATAATGAAAAGCACATTACATTTTACACAAGGTATATTTTCTGTGAGTTTAATACTAAACTACAAAATAGCACAAATTAAACCAGTCCAAGATGATATAGAGCACACTTTTGAATTACTGCAATAATTAAAAACTGATAGGGACGAGGGTGCTGTTCAAACTCAAGATATTAGCATGACATCGATATGTCATCATTTCTGATAGACGGTAATGGTGTGCAGCTTCCTTTTCCTCTACCTAGCTGTAAAAAAAGTAAACAAATTGGTAATACAGTATTTAATATTCAAATAATATTGTATGATACAAAATGAAGACATACAGCTGGACAGCCTTGAATGGTTATCACTGCATATTTTTCATAGCATTTAATACAGCACTAAATAGTGCAGCCAGGCCTGAGAAAAATACTTTTGTGCCTCCGACAATGAAAATTATCCAATCGCCGGTTGCGTACTCTTCCTTGATGGTGTAACTAGAAGTAGAAAAGCCTTGGCCTCTACTTCATAAATTGTCCAATCGTCTGGATATCTATTAGCTACTCTTTTACTAGTACTAGCTGATGAGTTTACTTAGCTGAATTCAGGAATGTAAAACTAAGGCCCAATTCAAAAAAAGAAAAATGATTAGGTCTACTTTATCACCCTCGCCTACATGTCTTCTATGGAATGGTATGGCCATAAATTAACATGAATTGCAAACCAAATTACATAAGCCCGTGCACTTTGTTCTTCACAATAAATTTTGTTTTTCTGCGTTGTTTTCAACTTTAAAATTAAACATGACTGATGGATTATTTTATTGAATGATTATTACGTATTAAGCAAGTATCATGGAAGTTGTGTGAGTAAAATATATGTATTTAAGAAGGTAAAAACGTCCGATTATAAACAAATTTGTGTAGGGCCTATAAGTCGCGATCTCCAAATTATCCCAGATGGCAGAAACGCGTCTAGGTCAACATCCTATCACTAACGCATCTGAGAAATCAACCATTCTAATTACCACGCTATATGAATATTCAATTGCTACACGCTTGAATTACGGCTCGCGTCTGGACGACGGTGAATCGTTTGGATGCTTGTTGATCGTTTGAACGATTGTTTTCTTATACGTACATGTGGCTATACTTTCTCTATGCTTATATGAAGATTTGTAAATTACATGATAACAATGTGCCTGGAGGTTCCAGAGCGCGGTATGAGCTAACCGAATTCGATGGAATTCGCTTTGTACGCCGCTCTGTAAATAGAACTATGTCGCGACTCTAAAAATAGCGCTGACGTTTTCTTTGCAAAAGTGAAGGGGGATAGCCTACATTCGCATTACAAATCACAAACATACTTCAAATATACTTTAAGTGCCATGGTAAGTCGGCGTTAAATTCTGGTCAAATCTAGACCTAGGTATGTAGTCTGCCTATCTTTTTTTATCCTCGCGCACGGCTGGTTACTCACAATTTTCTGAGGCTACTTTCTACTATGTCCCGTACTGTGTATACTATGCAGCAGTGGCATTTTCTTTACTGTAAGTTCTACTGAAGTAGGTCCTCCGAATCGAGAGATGTATATTTGGTTGACTAGTAAAATTTAGATAAAGAAAACAACTTTAGTTTTGATTTATTATTTAACTGATCGAACTACAGAGTGCTCTTTCAAATAAAACTGCAGCGATCTCGAGGTCGAGTCTTGGGTGCAGAGAGCAGGGCCCAGAACCATGTGCGTAAACAAGTAGAGTACTGGGCGATTTAGAACTGTCCATTTTCAAACGGGGTATAACATTTTTTTTTTACAATTACTTGTTTTTAGTTGTTTTTCTTTCTCTCTTTTATACATTGAACGCACCACATTTATGTGTGCCGCTGAAACAGAAGTGTATGTTCAGTTGAATAAATAAATAAATTCCAGTAATATCGCGAGTTGTTAGTAAAACCCTTACTGGGTAGGCAATAGTTTAGCCTTGCATGTTTGTATGCCGAAATTCGCGATGAAGTTCTTGGCAAAATCACGACCTGTTTTTGGCCAATTTATCGTCCATGGAGAATCGCGAACGACTAGCTCACGCAGCTAATCAGCGCTCTTTAGAGATACCAAGCAGCCAATAAGCGCTCTTTAGGATATCTAATAAAGAGGGCGTGTGTCAGCTTAACGATGTATTAATAATTCAAAATCAGCACCTTTGTACTTATCAGTTGTTTATTATCCAGTCAATGGAGTTGAAAAGGCAGATGAATTAACTAACCAATTACTTTCAGAGGTGATTCACCTAGAAAATCATACAAATGATTGTGACCCGTCCATTCTTATAATGGGGGACATTAATGGTAGGTTTGGTCATGAAATTCCTAATGGTGACCCACATATTAATAGCAATGGTACTCGACTTCTTCAATTTAAAGATGATTCTAATATGTATATTTTAAATTGTTCTCACCTATGTGAAGGTTTAGTTACATGGTGTAAGGGTAACCAAAAAAGCACTATTGATTACATGCTTTGTTCTAAGATTATTTTGAATAATACAATAAAGTTTATTGTTGATGAGGGTAGGAAGCTAGGCACACTAGGAAGCGATCACAATACGCTTTTGTTAGAATTAGATACCAATTTAAACACCCATGTTAGCCATTGTTCCTATGATAATATATGGAACACTAAAAGAACACAAGATTTTATTAATTACCAGAATAATCTAGAAAGGGGCTTTTCCAACTGGGATGTAGATACTTTTAATGATGTTGACATGTTATGGGATTCATGGAAAAATATTGTTAACGCTGCAGCTAAGAATGGCATTGGTACTAAAAAAATAAGTAAAAAGCACAAACATTGGTTTGATCATGAGATTAAAAGTGCAATTACAGAACGTAGGGAAGCTGTTCGTGTTCATAGACAAAATGTCAAAATAAACCCTAATAGTGCTTATACAGAATATTTGTGGAATTCATACCAAGAAAAACGAATTTTAGCCAAACAACTTATTTCTAAAAAAATAACTGAATACAGTACAGGATCAATAAGTCTGTTGAGATAGCTAAAAAGGGACGACCTTCTTCTAGAGATTTTTGGTATATTCTGAAAGGGTCAAATGATAAACATGGCAAGTCTGGTATTAACTGTGTTAAAATCCCAGGGACTGGTGAAACAACGTCTGATAAAGACAAAATTCTTGATACTGTTAGGGACTATTGGAAGAGCTTAGGTAAAGTTGAAGAAAGTAATGATTGCTTTACCTTTTTGACACGGAGGGCAGTTAATGAGATGCGCTCAAGCATAATAGATGTAAATAATGAAGATGATGAAAATTTACTTTTTAACATTAATATTGATAATGAAATAGTTGCAGAAGCTCTTTCAATTGCTAAAAATAATAAAGCTCCTTGAGTAGATGGAATAACCAATGAACTTCTGAAAAATGGTGATGATGCTATGCAAGTGTCACTTGTTTCTTTATTTAACAAAATCATGCAATTAGAAAAGATCCCAACTGAGTGGAATACTGGCATAATTGTGCCAATTTTTAAAAAGGGGGATCGTAGCGATTTAAATAATTATACAGGAATCTCATTAACGTCATGTGTGTCAAAAATCTTTAACAGAATAATTTCTAATTTCCTTCCTGGACTTCCGAAAAGCATTTGACAGTGTGTGGCGTGATGGTCTCATTAAATCAGCCTGGGATGCAGGCATAAGAGGACAAATTTGGAGAATCATTAGTTCACTATATGACAACGTTAAATCTAAAGTAAAAATTGGGGAAAATATGAGTAAGGAATTTCCAATTCATAAAGGCGTTAAACAAGGATGCGTGCTTTTTCCCATTTTATTTTCAATATTTATTAATGAATTTGTTAAACTTCTTCGTGAAAGCAACTTAGGTGTGACTATGAATGGTATTTAGATGGGAGGGCTCTTTTGGGCCGACGATGTAGTTTTAATAGCTAATAGTGAAAATGAAATGGGAAAAAAAAATGTTAGAAATTGCAAGTAGATTTGCCAAGGAATGGAAGTTAGGTTTTAATCATGAAAAATCCAATATTATGGTCATTGGGAAAAGGATTAATAATAATAAAGAACGGAAATTAGGCAACAATTTTTTAAGTGAGGTAAACAGCTACAAATATTTAGGCGTTTATATCTCTTCAAACCTAAGTGAGCATACTCAATATCAGCATGTAATTCAAAAGGGCAATCGTCTTATTGCTTATATTAAAGGTATTATAGCTGTCTCTTATACACATCTAGATGTGTATAAGAGACATGCCCAGAACCATGTGCGTAAACTAGCATTTGGTTTAACAAATCCAAGAAAGATGTTGAAGATCTGGAGAAAGTACAAATTCAAATGGCCCGTTTTCTTTTAAAAGCCCCTCGGTATACACCCAAAGAGGCTCTTTATGGAGACTTAGGATGGGTCCCCTTATCTCAAACACATGAAGTGACCAGAGTTAAATTGTTTATTTTGTTTGTTAAATTTTCCCCTTTTTTTTTGTTTTTGTTTGTACGAACGCACCAATTTTCTATTGAGTGCCACCGATTCAAAGGTGTACTAGTTCAAATAAATAAATAAGATGTCACAAACTACCGTTTGTTCTTCAATTGCGAAACTGGGAATGATCAGAACACGGACGAGTATCAAGGACAGTCACAGTCCGTTGCTTTTAGTCCTAGAGGACGTCCACACTGCTTTTGCGAAAGCTCACTGTTACCACAGATGCACAGGATGGTGATCTCATCTAATTTCATATGTTATTTTTCTACCTTTCTTTAATTTTTATAATATTATTTACAGTCGATTGTTATTTATTTTGTTTGTTAAATTTTCCCCCTTTTTTTTGTTTTTGTTTGTACGAACGCACCAATTTTCTATTGAGTGCCACCGATTCAAAGGTGTATGTTCAAATAAATAAATAAGATGTCACACACTACCGTTTGTTCTTCAATTGCGAAACTGGGAATGATCAGAACACGGACGAGTATCAAGGACGGTCACAGTCCGTTTTTAGTCCTAGAGGACGTCCACACTGCTTTTGCGAAAGCTCACTGTTACCACAGATGCACAGGATGGTGATCGCGCTTCTTAAAACTGATGGTGGCCAGCGACTCCAGCTGCGACTACATCGGAAATAACTTTTAAAAAATCGTATTTTTTTACGTTATATTTGTTCGACTCGTAAAATCACTGTTTAATTTTGCGAAAGTCTCACCTACGCACGGTTTTTTTAAGCATCGACCAGGGACTTCCCCTAGTTTACGTACTTCTGTCAGTTCTTGCACACACAGGCGGCGTACAAAGAGACGTTCACTAGCAGGTAAACAAGTCCGTACTTATGTATAGGGCCGCACAGTCAGTCGTATTATGATTCATTTTAGAATCATCTGGACGCGTTTTACGGTGCATCCAATCGGCCATAGTTAAAGGGGAGGAGCAAAGGCCAAAACGGAATATCAGCGTCCAAACGGTGTGCTATTCAAACAGTATTTTCAGAGACGCGTTTTGGTAGAACAATAGACAATGCGTCTGAACGCTGATTTGTCGTCTGGAATAATTTGGCAATCGCGCCTAATTGGATAAGGCAGGCTAGCCCCTCAGACTTACCCTAACAAAAATGTCCTATAGGATCCTTTAGGATCTTATAGGATCCAATAGGCGGCCTATAGGCTCCTATAGGATCCTATAGGCGGCCTATAGGAACCTATAGGCGGCCTATAGGCGTATAGGATCCTATAGGATCCTATAGGAACCTATTGGCGAAAAACCTATAAAATCCTATAGGAATTTGTCCTATAGGATCCTATAGGATTTTGTCCTATAGCATCCTATAGGATCCTATAGGATATTTTTGCCAGGGTAGCTGTATAGGCCTGTTGTACGCTAGGACAGTTTTTTTTTCTGTTGTAATTTTGTATTTCAATGAAGGTATAGAGTATGACCTAGGACATAATGTTGGCACTGCTTCTGGAACCCCTACTGGTTTCAGGGCTAGCCTATTTGGTAGTTGTTTTCATCATGGTTCAGTGATTCTGGACTGAGCATGCACTGCATGGAATGGAAGCAGAAAGGAAAGCTTGAGTCATTTCCAATCTCCTTGTACAGTTGTCTCAGGTTCCACAAAGAGTACAACCGCATCACGCTAAAAATGAACGAATGAGAGCATTTTACAACTGCTGACATGTTTTTTTGCCGCACTATCACAATAACTCACTGGCCATACTGGCCTGTGAGTTAAAATTCAGAACACCCACCTTTAATACAGTACCATTTTTCAAAAATTAATTTTAACACATTTCCAGGTTTTATGGAATGCAATTTGGATCCACCGAGATATTTGGACACCTCTTGAACCTCCTGGACGAAATTAACAGGATCTATTCTGAAGTAGATAGATAGATAGAAATATTTCTTTATTCTGGATACTCAGTCAGTATTGTTACACTGTTCTTCCCTGAGGTCCAGGGTATTATCTTAAACTACATTTTATTACAAAATAAAATTAAAAGAAAAATGCATAAAAATATAAAAACAGTATTTGGGCCCCAAAACATCTTTGACCAAAAAAGAACTTTGTGAAAAAAGAGTTTTTTTTTTGTTTTTTTTCCCCAGATACTTGGCACTTGTAGCTGCAGGATCTTGAACATAATCTTGGTGCCGATAATAATATATTCTGGCCAAATGACCCTAAATGAACATTGACCAATGATTGACCTTTGACCTGACCTGTCTAACCTGTATGCAAATATTTCATTAATAGACATATACTGGTTTTTTTTATTCACTGCAACTAAAGAGTTAATATCCTCGGTTAATATCACCTCTATATATTCAGTTACACAGTACTCATGACCACTCTAAGATGCTATTTTAATCATCTAGTTTTTTTGGGGTCAAATGAGCCCTGAATGACTTTCGAAAGGATTAATAATAATACCCTTGGTTAATATAACCTCTATACATTCAGTAGGCCTATACAAACAAATCTCTAGATGCTATGCATTCTGGGATGCTATTTTAAATATCACCATAGTATTTTTTTAGCCAAATGCGCACTGGTTGACTTTTGGCCCATGATCCACCTTTGACTACAGCATGTATTTAAATATTTTTTATTTATTTATTGGGTTCATTTATTTTTCAGGACTCTGATTTACATTTGTATACCATTGCAAGTACAGTGTTAATATCATTCAGTTGGAAATCCTGTATATCTACAATGCATTCTGGGATATTAAATTCAGTAGGACTATATTAATATTACACAACAAATTGAAACTTGAATACCTAACCATGGCTTGCATTAAATTAAAGCCAATACAGTACATGACTGTCAGTCAGGGATTTTTAGCACAAAATATTCTGGGGAGGAGCCCCTGAGGTAGAAATCACTTCGAAAACCGGACTACAGCCCTGAATCAGCTGCCTATTGCCGTGTCAAATTTTAACTTGATACATGGAAGCATGTCGAAACGCATAGCTGGTCAGACAAACAAATCTCATTATTTTAGTCGTACATAAAGTCGAAAAGATTTCTAAAAATAATATGAAATCATTTTGAGGAACCGATTTAGAACAGTTTTAACCATGTCATAAATTTTCATAGAAAATTCCAAAATCATTTTGAGAGAACAGTGACAAAGAAAAAAGATTTTAAGAATTTAGGTGGTTTGAGAATCACAACACTAGCCTACATTTGGTGATTACTGGTACGTGAAGCATTCCCACTACATGCATCCTTCTTCCATTGCCACTGTAATTTCACTGTTCCCTGATCTTACATCCTTCTTGCATTTTCATGCATATACACCCTCCTTGCATGCCACTGCACATACACCCTTCTTGCATTACCATTGGACATTTTCCTTTCTTGTGCCATTGGATATACACCCTACTTGCATCCCCACTGCACAACACCATTCTTGCATTGCCACTGCATATACACCTTGCATTCCACCACTGCACATTCTTCTTGCAGTGGCACTGCACATACACCATTCTTGTATTTCCACATGGCACATACTGTACTTCTGAGATTTATTTTAGGAAGAGGCCTAATGCAATATGACAATGTCGGTAGGCGTGTCGGTAGGCACTGGCAGGCCTAGGCTTTGGTAACTGACGAAGAAGTCCGGTAATTATTAGGCTTAGACCTAGAAAAGGCAGGTTAAAGCATTCATATGATTATCGTATATTAAACGCTTAATTAAAGAAACTCTCTTTACATTCATTTTACTAGACAGTACGTCTGTTCCGACGAACGTTCAGATCTTGTGTAAGCAGTGATAGGCGACCGATAATGTGTTAAACAGCTGATGTATTACAACGCGTAGCGAGAACTCTACGTAGCGGTTTGTGCTACGCAAATCCTACGCATTACGCTACGCAGGCAGTAATTTTTATCTGTACTGTACATCCTTCTTGCATTGCCATTGCACGTACATCCTTCTTGCATTTCCCTAACACATACATCCTTCTTGCACTTTCTTACGAATGCTAGTCACTTCGGCCCAAAACCAACTCGGACCAAAACCAGCCCAGACGACAGCTCTATATACTATATATTGATTTATTGAAGACGGCAGGTTAAAATAGTTGGGTGGTCCCTGTGTTGTGAAATGAATAGTTCTGTTATTGTCAGATTTTGCAAGGTGCTACGTTCATCTAAAAACATATTGGATGTTGCCAATCAGAAATAAACAGTTCACCAAAAAAATATTCAGAAATAACAGCAGTGCACCTGCTTAATTCCAATGTTTATTATTAAAAGGGTAGAATTCGCGATTTAATTTAGGCCTTGTGGATCTTGAGACACGACTGCGGACTGACGGACATACAGAAAAAGTGATTACTGAGACTCTTTCTGAACGAAGTTCAGGTGAGACAAAAATTGATGTCATTTTACAGAATATTAGTAATAATACAGGAAATGATGTAAATTCTGTAGATTTACTGCTATTTTCTGTTAAATTATGGGAAAATTACTGTCATTTTATGGGTTCCCTGTAGTAATTAACAGGCATTTCCCTGGAAAATGTGCTGCCAGGTTCATGCCAAAATCCCTTAAAATGAAGGGCTTCTAGGGCAAACCCTCTCTATTTACATTCAATGTCAAAACAGTGATAAGCAAGGTGTAAAAACTAAGAACAAATTCATATTTTTGCAAAGTGCATCTTTGAATGATATCATGCAAAATTGTAAATTGATCTTGTAAATTGCTATTAACTGACACTGCTAGTCTTGTCTCATCTCACTTGGAAATAAATGTCATTGTAGATGAAAGCAAGATGATGTACACATGGAATTAATACTCACATTTGAAACTTCATTCATACGTGTCGACCATGCACCTGTCATAGGTTTTTTTGTTCCGGGGTTTACTTCGTTTAGCACTGGAAGCGCTACAGGTTTCGTGTTTTCAGGTTTTTCAACGATGTCAGCAAGAGGAGTTACAGGTGTCATGAATTTCCCGACAGCCTCTTCAAGTTCCATCTTTTGTTTTGCTGTTTTAGCAGTTTTCACAAGATTATGGAGGATGGTATCCACTTCATCCCTGTTGTATCCGTTTTGGACCTTTGTAATAAGCACATGCATTAAAGCATTCATTTGCAGTTTTCCATTCAATGTTTTACTAAGTTCCATTAGTCGACTTACTTCAAAGAGATATGGAAAAGAAGCGGCGGCATATATCCAATGGTCTTTCTTTGTTGACTCTACCTGTAAGGTCTGTATGGCAGTAATTCTCAGCCATTCGTGAGACCATTTGGTTAGTTCACTGCGATCAGCGTTTTCAAGGGCTCCTAAAATGAGCTTATATACAGGGGCTGTAACATTGCGTACATCACGAATGTGCAAATTGAGTTCTTTTGCAAGTCTGCCATACAAAGCACACAGGAGTACAAGCTTATGTGGAGATTTGGAATGACTTAGAAAAGGTTTACCAATCCACGTGCGCAATTTTAACACTTCATCACAATCTGTGAAGAGTTGTGTGTTGAACACCCGACTTAAGTGTTGCAATTCAACTAGAGATTGTTTTAGATCGTTGATATTCTTTACGCTATCCACTAAACTTTGCAAATGACAGTGTGTCAGCCCCGAATACACTGACACTTCAGGAAATTCCGTACCTGGTGGAGGTTCGAAAACATCCCGACATGTTTTGATATTTTCAGGTAGGCTTCGAAACTTATGTTCGTGGTATGGTGTTGCAAAACCAAAATATTTTTTTATCATGTTTTTTGGTGCAATCTCAACTATGTAATTGTATAACGAAACATTCTTCTGAACATCTGTTTCTGCCGTCCATATCCCGTTCTTTCGATTCGTGCATTGCACCTGGATTTTGATACCAAGTGGTTCGTATATATTCAACGTAACTTTCGATGGCTTCAGATCTCCAACACAGAGTCTAAAATCAACCTGCAATAAACAATAGGATATTGTTTAAAATCAGATATTACACACATTAGAATCTTTATGACAACTATTATTCGTAGGGGTTTTTGTCATTGAGGATTTGGCTGTGCTATTTGGGCTGACATTAGAATCATTCTTGAATATTGTACTTCCTCTTTTTTATTATTGTTGCTGTGTTTGGTCTAACTGTAGTACTCAAAACGCAAATTGTTTACAAGTGCTTATGAATAGATTAGGTAGAATTTTGCTTTCAGTAGATATTAAGACTTTCTGTTAATTATATATTACTGTAAATATTCTTGGCTGGAGAAGACTCAATGCCAGTTGGGATGAAAAATTACTTATCATGATTTTCAAATGTTTAAAAGGATATGCTCCTCAAAATCTGACATCAAATTTTACCATTAACAATAGTACCCATACTAAAGGAACATGTAGCCAAATATTAGTAACAATCTAATCATTCCAACATGGAATGATATTCAATGAAAACAAACTTTTCTTTACCGGGAAACAAAAATGTGGAATGAACATCCTATTGAATTAAAAATTAACTTTCAAAATAATGTTGTTAAATTCATTCCAAAACAATATTACTACATAAATTTATTTCATTGACTCTTCTCTTGTTTGGTTCATATTTTTCGTGTTTATTTATATATTTATATTCTTTAAATTTTTTGTTAAACAATTCTTTATATTGTATATATTTTTGTTATGTTTAAACTGTACAATTTTGAAAATCACTGTAATAGTACTGAAAGTGCCTACAGTATAAAGAAAGAATAAATAAATAAATGAATCCCTCTTGATCGTGTCACATATAAATGATACCGGTAAGTTATTTGTGTATAGGGTCGTTTCGGCCCTGAGTTGGTATTTTTGTCATGCATTTCGGCCGCAATGTATGGAGCGCCAAAGTTGCGGCCGCGAATAATGCTTTAATAGTACAAGGTAGCTAAGCAGTATACTGTTTGTTAAACATGAAACTTAGGCTACATTACTGCAACGTTATCAGTATTACTTTTAGTAGTATTTCATTATTAAAAATTTTATTGCAGTATCAAATGGTGTTACCTTACTTTTTACAGAAACAACGCAAATATTACAAGTCGATTGGTTTGGAGACACGTTTCTTTTTATCATTTAAATACGATATATATTTGGATTACGTTTATAAATGCTTCAATAAAATTTAGATTTATAAAATAAATAGGCTTATAGTTAATTTAGTTTAGTTAATTTTGTCATAAGTTTGTTTTTTTGTTTGTTGCGTCTCCATTTATATTACCAATTGTTGAATTTATAAAAATACATATATAAAATAAAGTAATATATACTGAATGATGTGATAATGAAAATAAAGCAAATATATTATTATAGTCATAAGGCCGACAAAATCACTCATTGCATAGAAATTAACTATTAAAGGAACTATTAACCACAGTATAATTTGAGAAAAGAAATGTTTTCAACAATTATGTTGAAAACATGGTTTGTATCTTGTTTTTTTTCCCATTGTTGATATATTTTGATTATGTTCATAAAACACATGAATGGAAATAGTAAAATATAGTTTAAATAAAATTTATAGTGTTTCAGGCTTCTTTTGATATTATTAAGAAAGCCGGAAATTTCACTCACAAAGCCTATTGTTGCATGGAAACTAACTATACAAATCGGAAAGAAACGCCGACAAAAAGGTTCCCACGGTACTCTTGAGGGTGAAGCAGACACATCCTTTTTACGCCGCCTTCAGGAATAGGGTATTGCTAAACCCCGCAAACCTCCAAAAAAACACCGCAAACCCCATCCAAACCCTGTGATAACGATTTAATCATATTGTAAAGGACTCAATTTTATTTTCGTCACAACCTATTTTTGGGGTAAAATCTTGATTTTTTGTTAAAAATACCTAAAAATACACTGCAAACCACAAACACATCCAAACCCTGTGATAGTGATTGCATCATGTACTGTAGTATAGGATTCACTTGGTATCTCAGTAAAAAATATTATAAAGTTCTGTTCGTAACAACCTACTTTTGCGGTTTTTTTTTTTAAGGTTTGCGGGGTTTAACAATATCCCAGGAATGTGGGCTCACTACTGGAAAGATTTACAGCAGAACCATAGCAGACGAGAGGTTAACACACTTGTACACATTCACTGCCACGGCATGCGTTTACACCTAAAAATAGCCAGTCTAATGTTATCATCTGACCTGAAATCTGTGTGGGGGAAAGTACGATATGGGGAAGGGGAGGCAATGTCCGTGACAACAGTAGTCTAGAAAATACATAATTTCCCCCCCCCCCCAACAAATTGTGGTTTTTTTTCTTCTTTTCTGCGGGTGGGGGAATTTCTGGGGAATATGCCATTTTCAACATGGCCTGATTGAGCTCAAATTCGTAGGGGAACTTCCTTGTGACATTCTAAGAACGTAACTATTTTGGAAGTTATAGGTCAAAGGTCATATTAAGGGTTTATCAAAGGTCAACATATCATAATTCATTTTCTGAAGGAGTAGAGCCACGGGGATTTTAGTAAACGATTCGGTATACTGTACTTAAGTTAATATACAAATTATAATGACCAAAAACGTGTAGGCCCAACCGTATTCAAGTTATGGTCATTTTCGAAAATCGACGAAAACCCCAAAAAGGTTTGGCTCTAGACATTTTGTATCAACATAGGTTGTATATAAATTCGGCTGAGTCGATTAGTGAAAATCCTATGAAAGAGCACCTAAAAAATGAGATATAATTATTGTTACGTTTTTAGACTAGCCGCTAATTTCAAAATTTAATGTTGACACTTTAGTCAGGGAGTACATGTCATGAAATGAATATTGGCTATTTAGACATGGAGCACTTGTCATGTAAGATGATTTTTACTCCAGGGAACGAAATGTGATACGGAGCTGATTCCTTTTCCTATAGATCTCAAGGAGGTCTTCAACTTTCTCCATAGGCACAAATTGTTAGACCTTTCCGTTTGAGTTATATGCAAATTAGCTGATTAGCATACATTTCAAATCTTGTCCAAAGTATATCGATATCAATATGGGCATCAAAATGTAGTAAATTAAAAAATAGATACTGTGCGTCACATTTATTTTTAAATTAGACCTTCATTTTGAGTTTTTGAGCAAATTAGCTAATTATCATACCGATTTGTCAACTATGTCCAAAGTATAACGTGTTTTGTACTAAAAAGGTAGCAAATTAAAAAAAAAGTATTATTGATTTATTTTTTCATTGGACCAAAGTGGCCAAAGTAACTCCTATTTTCAAAGATGGAGATAGATGGAAAACAGAAAATTGTAGGCCAATTTCCGTACTACCAATATTGTCAAAAATTATTGAAAGATTTGTTTAAAATCAAATTTATACATTTCTAACACATAATAATATTATAACCCAATGCCAATCTTGTTTTAGAAATTCTTATTCTACTATAACACTACACTTATTGATGTTTCCAAATACATTCTTGACGCAGGGTTCCCGGAACGCCGCTCTCAACGGCGAGTGCGAAGCACAACTCAGGGTCAAAAGTGGAACGTGAAATTTGGATATGGTTTTGTAGAAAAACTTCAGCTTACTGTACCCGTATTTCTTGACTGAGACATCAGTAGGAGCTGTAATTTGTATGGCAAGGAGATTGAGCAACCCTTCATTCATATTAAGGGAATTTACGCCCAGAAACTTTGTAGTTATTAATATTTTGGTTATAATAGAAAATATTCATTTTTTGGTAACGTCACACTCACGTTAGTTACAGCATGCATACGTCATAAGCTAGATACGTCACCTTTTCCTGGTAAGGCAAACTTTCCCGGCGTGCTTTTTTCATGGATAAACAAACACCACTGCTTTGCACCATAGTCAATATTGACTATGTTTGCACATGGATGCCTTGCCCAAGCCAGGGCTACAAGAGCCGCATTGTTAGCATTGTATAATACTTAAATAAGGTACCTCTGCAAATGAATTATTCTTATGTTTTTTTTTTTCTTATTTTAATTTATTTCTTCCGAAAGTGTACTTTCTATCACATATAATTCCACTGTCTTAGTTAGGCCTAGGCCTAGTCTTATATGCCTCATCGTCCCCCGCTACACACATCAGCAGCCACTCCCCCATACAGTACAGACGTTTGCTAGGTAACAACGTGATTGCACCTTCCTTCCCAGGTGTTCATGTAACATTGACATAATTGTTAGCTAACCAGTTGTGTGTATTTCTTTTGAAAATGAGTACCGCGGCGTACTCATTTTCACAAAGCATTTGTATCCCCTCTTGGAAAGAGGGATTCGAAATAATTGTCCCCATATCTTCGCTAATTAAATTAATCACCGTAATTTAGCTTACACTTATGAGTTTAGGGAGCACTTAAAATGTGAAATAATCATTTCACTACCCGACAAACTCCGAACTTTATTCATTCATTAGGCCTACATAATAGTTTCATATTGCTGTACTATATACTCCAACATCACTGGCGCATGGTAACAACCAACTGACTGCAGACCATTTCCGGTCACACATTACTCTCCATAACACAGCACCCCCTAGTTCCGTCACCTCTGGATAATCTTTACAATGGTAAAGTCACTGCCACTATTTTCTTTGATTTAAAAAAAGGCTTTCGACACTGTTAACCATAAACTGTTAATAAACAAACTTAAAAAATATGGGATCAGAGGTAGTACACTAAATTGGTTTTCATCTTACCTTTCAGGAAATCTCAGATTGTAAAAATAAATTCAAAATGTTTACATCCTACAAATATTACTATTGATGTGCCTAAGGATCAATTCTTTTTTTCACTTGGAACATTGAAAATGTATGTTCAAAGACTTCCCAACATATTGGAGTTATTCGTAGATTAAGAAGTTTCATTCCTAATTTTTCTCTTAAAATTTTAGCTAATGCCATTTTTTGATTATTGCAGTACTGTAGTATGGTCAAATTTTACAGTAGCCCATCTCAACTCTCTCCTAGTATTGTTAAATAGACTTGCCAGAATTATTTTATATGCTGATATCAGAACACCTGTTGACAATCTTATGAAATCTCTAAATTGGAAGTATGTAAATCAACGATGGGAACAGAATATACTGTACTTATAACAGGGTTCGAAATAACGCTAGTCCACCGGCCAATGGCTAGTAAAATGCATGGCGGACCTGTTGATTATCCCAATAACAAGTCCGCGTGACCAGTTAAAATGTCAATGAAAGTCTGACGAAATACCTAAAGCTTTACTCATTCACCTCTTAACGATGTCTTCACAAAATATTTCACACAGATAATGTCAACAAGATCGCTATTTTCTGTTTATTGTCATGTTATGTCCGCTAAGAACAGCCTTGGCCTCAGTCATTCAAGGCAAACTGATGAACAACACACACTAGTTAGACCATGGAGGAATCCATGGCTAGACATACAGAGGGAAATCACCTTCTCCGCATGTTATAGTGACAAGGAGAAGTTGATTTTGTGTTAACACTGTGAAGTTAAAACATCCATGTCATGTATTCATCCCACAATGCAATGTGGAACAAAAAGTTAATAAACAGCGCAACGATTTCCAGACGAAATAACGCGGCAATAATCACACCATGTGTATGAACCATTACAGTCCCAATAGCATTGCCATGGAGATTATCTATTCATTAAAAGGACACACCAGTAAAATGTTAAAGTGAAATTTATGCCTTCCATTGTTTTAATAATGTGCATTATCGCCTTATGAATACTTAAAAATCTACTGTAATCAACCTGAAATGAAAAAGGAACTCAAAGCAATTGTTTCTACGACGGCTCTTTTTCAGTAGACGTTTAATTTGGGTTTGGTATGTCATTAGATTCATATATCAGTCTACCCAAAAACATTGCTAATTACAGAGGGAATTTGCAGAGAATGAAATTTAAATTTGTTAGATTTATTTTTAGATTTGGCTCTAAAACAAAACACAAGGATTTCTTATTCATTTTAATAAATTTGTTTAATTAAAAATTAATAAGCTTGTTCCTGTCAGCAAGCTGTCATGCACTATGAAACTTCGGGATTTTTACCCAGCCACATGCCCCCACGAAAAAAATTAACCAATTACGGGCAGAGTTTAGGAGGCGCGACCTGATATTTACAACAAGTGACCACAAAGAATGTGTTGTGTTTACAGTTTAAAAAAAATGTCAGACCGAAAATGCACGTAAAAACAATATAAAAGCATTCATTTTATTGGTACAGTAATACAATTTGCTGTGCACTACAGCTAAACAACAGGTACTATACGTATTATATGTTAGATGTTACCTTTTCATAGGCTTGTCATACCGAATTCACTGGGCTATGCTAAGCCTATTTTTAGCGTCTAGGCTAGGCCCTAACTGGCCTGCCTTTAAAACAATTTACATGGCCGGCGGAACCGGGGAGGCGGGGGGGCCAGATCCCCCACTTTTTGGCAAAAAATATATAATGTCTGGAGATTTTTGTATGATCAGAAAGAAATGCAAGAAAAGAATTAAGAGGGAAGGATGGGAAAGAGAATGTTTATCCAGTCCCCGACCAAGTTACATTTTCTCGCAATTCACATTGGCGGATCTGGGGGAGGGGGGTCATCGGTCCTGACTCCTTCCTTGGGGGTCAAAAAAAAAGGAGAAAAAAAAAGGATTCTAGACCTACCTTTTCAGGACCCGTGAGCTGATTTTTTTTTTTTTTTTACACTTAAGAAAATTTGAATATTTGTGAAAAACGTAAGTCATTAAAATACAATTCAAATGTCGAAAAAGCTCATTTCCCGCCATCTAGGAATCACAATTTTTCAGGGGGAGAACACCCGGACCACCCTTTCTTGTTGTGATTTATTGATTCATGGAAAAAAGAATACGCGTGCACCTAGGCCTACTCATTTGTTTATGTGTATACACACATAAAATAAAAAATGAGAACAATTATTTTTTATGATTTTTTGACATTAGTAAAGGGACAATTAATACACCTTTAAAATTAAGAATAGGCCTTATTTAGAGTCCTACGAATTGTAAGAAACGTACAAATCGTAAGAAATTTTTTTACGTCGACAGGAAACCAGGCTTAAGACTCCTACGAATCGTAATAAGAAACCTATGAATCGTAAGAAATTCGTTCAGAATTAGAAGAGATTCAGATTTTTAGAATACATGTATTATTTTAAGTAGTATAAATTATAATAACTATGTTTAACAAAATTGCTGAAGAAATGTCGTTTTAGCGTTCTCTTTAGTGTTAAGTTTTAGTCTGTCATGGTGCATTAAATGATTGGACTTTGATTCAAAACTGGCTATGCATGTACAGAAGCATGCCCACAGAACGATCTATCATCTGGGATTTTCCACATCATGTACTGTACTTGATTTGGCAGTGGCTGTAAATCTGTATTGAACATGAGGTGAAAATAGGGTCGCTTAGCGAGCGATATCTTCGCTGCTCGAAATAAATTACTTAAGAGCCTAGCCTAGGCCTACCTATCCCTAGACAAGATAATATTTGGAGGCTTTACCTCTGCACGTGATAACCTAGTTGACGGCGGTTGTGCAATAGCTGACAGATATGGGAAAAAATAATGCACCCCGTTTGGCTGCAACACACGAGTAGCCGAAACCCTCGCCGGATATACGGATCAAACCCGTCGAAACGACCGGAATTCTTACCTGAATTTTGTTGTAGCAAAGAACTGAATGATAATGGATCCAATACGGAAAACTCGGTTTAAGGTCATTCAATGTATATACCCTGTCTCTTATACACATCTAGATGTGTATAAGAGACAGCTCTAGAACTGGGCCTGTGTAAACATTGTGTCTGTATTTAACATATTTCAACCTTTTTGCTTAAATATTTTTAATTTAAATTTTATCAAATATTATTATAAACTTTAACGATTACATTATTTCATATAATAAATTTTTCAAATAAATATTAAATATTAAATATTATTATTATTGAATAAATATAAAATATAAATAAATATTAAATACTTAATATTAAAAATAACCTCTGAAAGTAAATTTACGTAGATTAGATCAACAAAAATGGACATAGCCTAGTAGTATTTCTTATCTAAAAGAAATCACTACTAGGATATTTTCCTGACGCAAATTTATCTACAGCACTTCACAGCAGGGGCGGATCCAGAGATGTCCAAAAGGGTGGGGGCGAAATTTTGGCCGATCGAGACAACAATGTCCCAGGGGGTCCGAAATATTTGTGTTCTAGACGCCCAAAAATAACATTTAAGGCGTTGTGGGCTATAATTTTTTTCTTTTTCTTTCTTTTTTTACCTCCCAAAAGGAGTCCCTGCACAGTACCCGCTGACTACTAGGGATTCTGATTCATCACTAGTCACCAAGCGCAAGCTCGGTGGTCGTGGGTTCGATTCCCACCCGAATCACTTGCAAATTTTTGTTCGCTAGTATTTGGGGTCGGACGTACTGAGTATTCGGCAACGGCGGCGGAATATTTTTGAAAGTGGGGGGGGGAACCATATCATAAGGTCCAATATGCGAGCGAAGCGAGCATTTAGGCTGGGGCCAGGGGCGCCAAGGGCCCTCGGTGGGGTTCAGGGGGGCTTCGTCCCCCACCCCCTGGAAGCTACGGATATTTTACGAAGTTGGTGAATTTTATAAATTAGGCCTATTTTATAGGCATCAAGCTACTGTAATATGACTTTAGGGGAGGGGGCAGGCCGGCTAGGTCTACTTGATTTCGCCGCTGGGTACTTTAGCAGATAGATGATCCACCTCAGCCCCACCATGGTTGGGGCTGAGGAAAGAAAATTTGTGATTATGGCACCGCTAGATGGCGGGAAATTACACTCCCAGATTTGAAATTTAATATAATTTTGCTTAGGCCTATAGGCCTATATCTCCATTAAAAAAAAATGAAAAAATGAACAATTTATACCCCGCCGCCCCCGCCATTGAATGTGTCACAGATTTTAGAACAAAGTCGAAGTCGAGATTATCATAATGATTATCCTTGATATGGGTTCCCCGAGACGACAACTTCACTTTTCCTCCGATGGATGATATGTAGCCCGGAAATGATACTTCAACTGTGGCGGGTCCAGGAAGTCGAAATAGAGGGGACCCAGGGATGATTTTGCGCAAATAAAATGTCCACCCACCTCATCCGCACAATTGTTGGGGCTGAGGTAAGAATAATTATGATTGTGGCACCTCCATGGCCGGAAATGGCACTCACAGATTAAAAGTTGAATAGGCCTACAATTTTGTCTGTTTTCTCCATTTTTGTTTATAATTTTGAAAAAATTAGGAGGTTGGGGGCCAGTAGTGACAAAGTCTCCCGTTGAATCTACCACTGTTCAATATAACACTAGACATAGCCTATCATTTTGTATCACAAAATAATGATTACGGTAATGCCTAATGTCAAGCGAAAGATATCTGCTAGAATAGGTCGATTTCTGCTAAGAATAATGCTAAATGCAAAACGGTCAAAACTCTGGCAACTATGTTTTGATATACCCAACGAAATTACCCAAGATTCAACAAAAATTACCCAAGCTTCCAGAAAATGCATTCAAATTTGAAAAAAAAAAAAATACAAAAAAACAAAAAACAAAAAAAAAAACACGTAATTTTCGCATGCATATTTTCCCTTTTAGTTCATTCTATAAACCATTTTTTATTGTAATTGTTTCTGTTAATTATTAAAATTAATATTCATGAGGCGATAATACGAATAGAAAAATACGCCCTCAGTCGGCCAATAGTGTATAAATCAGTTACCAAGTTTTATAATGTAATGCATTAATTAAAGATCAATGGCAACGCAAATCACAAATAAACAATTTCTGAACCTATGTTTATAGCAATTAACAGTCAATTAACAATGTTATGTGCACTTCGTTGAGTTTTGCTTACTTGAATCATAGAGAAAATAGAACTGTTCTATTTTCTCTATGCTTGAATGGACTGAAATATACTTTGTTACCGTACTTCTTAATTCTTCCTCTGACAAAAATATTTAATTTTCTTAGTAAAAGTAAAATACCCAAGGATTTGAACGGGATAACGAAGAACCCAAGACCAAGTCAAAATACCCAAGATCTTGGATAAATACCCAATTGGGAGGTACTCTACTAGCAGGATGGTTGGGTTCTATTTTCCCCGTTATTTTCGAACAATTACAAGAATATATAAACAATAGTGAAAGGTGGAGCGAAATTTGGGCTGATCGAGATAACACTACCGTAGGGGATCAGGGGGCATGTCCCCATGAAATGTTTGTGTTCTAGAAGCCCGAAAATAACATGGGGCGTTTTGGGAGATTTTTTTCCTTCCTTTCTTTCTTTCTTTCTCTCTTTCTTTTCTTTTCTTTTTTTTTTCTTTTTATTGTCTTAAATTTAATTTAACGCCGACATAATATCAATGCCTGCCGAATGTCTAAAAGTTGTAATGAATGTTGTATAAAAGGCAGCACTCTGAGACTAACTTTGATGTAATTTATTCAACACAAGCTTTCGCTGGCAGTCAATGCCAGCTTCATCAGGTGTGTGAAGTAAAAAATTGAAAACAAAATAGAAAAGAGCTAATGCATACATAATTAGCAAAGGTCTCACAATTAACCAATTAGCAGTCGGATACAATGTAGTATATAATGATCAGATATAACAAGTGTGATCAAGCTACTTACGAATGTTTCAAATCAGAAGGCTACAAGTAACATTACCGTAATGAATTAAAGCATTTTACGGCCTTTAAATAAGATAATTGTAAAACGTAGGCCCTAAAAATGGGGTTATTCAATAATAAATATTTTCATGTTAATTTTTTGCGAAAATGTTTCATTACAGCTAATAGAAATATATGTTTTCTGAGTAATATGAGCCCAAATTCAACTCTCCTGTACAAATAGTAACAGAGTTACCGAGTTTTCCGGATTTTTTTTTCAAAATTTTACCAAAACCAGCTTAAAAATTTAAACCAATTATACATTTATGCATAAATTATTATTATCAATATTTCTTTTTAAATATTTATTATTTGTCATTTTGTTACTTCAGTTATCATTTGTCACCATTGAATGTAGAAACATTCGATGGCTCTGAAAACTAAAAACAGGTTTTTTGACCAAAAACGTGTGTTTTTGTAATAAATCTTTTCCTGGTATTTTGTTAGGGAAATGCTCTATTTAGTCCGGCAGCTTAGCAGTTGGATGTGGACGTTCCGGACAAAAGCACCAATTTTTTTTTACA